>NC_036466.1:11200000-11500000 GCF_002775205.1 Xiphophorus maculatus | reverse complement strand
TTGAAGCTAAAACTCTGCAGGCAGTAATGACTCTTATCTCCACTCTGAAAACACCAGAAGGGATTTAAGTCACACCTAAAGCAGCTCAGTGGCCAAATAATTACTGCGACCTCTCAGAGTCGGGGATTGTTTCAAAACGATGAACCAAAATGAGAATTCACAAAGTTTTATTCACATTTATTTCCCATTTTCTGCTTATGCACTATGAGTAGGCCTGTCACAATAACTAATATTACTGATGATAAATTGTTCCAGAAATGATCGCAATAAATCATAATATTGTTGTTTTATAATATATTGATAATAATGCAAGTTCTCAAAGATTAATAAACTTTCATTTTGTAAAGAACACTTAACATTATCACTATTTAATTTTCTATTTCATTTCCAATCATTTGTTTTTATTAGTTGTAGTAATTTTTTTATTTACCATCGTTTTTGTATTTATTTTGTAAGATAATTTAAATACCAAAAACAAATAAAACAAAATTAAATTCACACTCAACCAAAACCATAAATAAAATTGATTATATCTCTGTAAAAAAATTAATCTTCATAAAATATTAGTCAAAATGGAAACTACTGAGCTCTTTTTAATTTGTCATGCGATTAATCAATTAATTGCTTATTGCAATAGGATTAATCATGAAGTTAAAATAATTAATAAATATGAAACGCTTCCCAACAGGGAGGCAAACAAACAGCTACTAAACCAAACAGTGAAAGATTTTCTTTATGATCATTGGATTATTGTCAGTAACTCTTGAACTGACCAGTAATTTTAAACCTGTGGTTTATCGGTTCACCTTTGTGTCCTCCCTGCTTCGCCAGCTTGACGTAGTCCGAGTCGGTCTCAAATATTCCCACTCGCCGCCCGCTGGTCCTCTCCACCGCCGCGCTCTCGGTGGCGGTCTGGCAGAGGCCGGGAATCTGGGAGGTGGGTCCGGTCACGCCGCTGTTCGCAGCTCCAGGCTTTATGCCTGCAGAAAAATACAAGCATGACCTTCATTAAGCTGAAAAATAGTGGCTCTCGGATGAAAATAAGTTTAATTTTTCTACTGGATTTATTACCACAAATATGTACAAATGTTGCAAGGAAATAAGAGTAAACAGTTTGCAAACTTTAACCAGTCTTACCTCCGGGTTTGGTCCTTCGATGGTTGGGTGCAGCAGCGCTCATTTTAGCTGACGACGATAGAAAATCTGCAAACTAAATACAAACATTTTAAATTCACAACTGCCACAAGTTAGGGAAGGGAAAAAAAAGCAAAAACAAACTGTAAAACACTTTTAAATTAAATGAATGAGCTTCTGTAGAGTTTAAATAAGGCAATAAAAAATGATTAAAACAGAATTTTATTATATTTTATCACTTCAGCTTCCTACTGTCCCCACATGGGGGCAGTATAAATAAAACTGTCAGTTACAATTGAGAGACAGAAGATGCTTTCACTTGGATTAAACTTTAAATGGAAACAGTCATGATGCATGGTTCTACAAGGTTTCTAAAAAAGGTCAGAGGTCACAATAGCTAAAATCAGAGTTATTATTCTATTTTTTAATAGAAATGCAGAGATTGATGATGTATAAATAAAAGAAACATTGACAAATTGACAAATCAATGGATAGAAAAATAAATTGGCTAGATTCATGCAGATAAATATGTGCAATAGATGCATTGGTGAACGTAGGCATGGATGAGAGGATGAACAAAATGATAAAAATGATTGGTTGGATGATTAATAGATTATGATTAGATGGATGGATGAATGGATAGAAAGATTAAAGCAGATGGATGGATGACAACATGCATGCAAAAGGATAAACAGATGGATGGATGGATGGATGGATGAATGGAGATAAAATGTCAAATCTGGCCATGGTGAGTAAATGTAAAGGAGCAAATAGCGCTCAAGATTTACTCATTTACTACCGTCGGTTTTATTTCCATAGTTTTACTTAAAGTAGATTAAAAAACGTACATAAAACGTTTATTTTTGCCGTAACATCATTTACATCGCCCGGCTCAGGTTTCACCGCTAATGTGAGCAATAAATTACTGAGATAAGAGGCTAACAAAGCGTTGCTAACCGAGTTAGCCGCCTAGTTTCCACCGCTATCTCCCTATTTTTTACAATGAAATTGTGATCCCTTTTTAATAAAGTGCTAAAAAATAAATAAGAAAATATAAATATTTCTTACTCTAGTGTTGCAGTGTGCGTTTTTGTATTTGATGAGTTGGGTTGCTGCAGGTAAAAGCCGATAGCTTCTTCTTTCCTCCTCACAGAGCTAACAGCTTCCTGTGGCACCTGCTGCTCTCTTCCTGTTCACGAATCAAAGATCGTGTATTTAAAACGACGCCCTACACTGAGTTTTTTTTCCCCCCGAATCAACTGTACGTTTATGATGCATGATAATGCGATAAGAGTGAGAACTCTGTGTTACGCAACCTCTTTTGGATACATGGATAGACAATCTTTGTTCTGCGGTCAAATTAAGCATAAAAAATAAAACATTTGGCTTTTTATTTAATTTATACTATTTAGTTTATTTAGATAACATTACATGACTACAGGAAATGAAAACAAAACATATTGGGAAAAATTGTTAGCCTTTAAAATAGATGTCATAGTGCTTGAAAAAATAAAAAGAACATTAAGAATTTACATCAGCCTAAACAAAAAACAAAACTTCTTTTGACTGACAAATAATTGAGAATAATAGACTTTTAATTCTACTGACATCCAGGAATACCTACAGATGAAACATCCAAAATTATTAGACAGAGAAGAATTAGTAGGAAAACCTATATGACATTACTATTTAATAAAAATGCTTAAATACTGTTATACGTAGAAGAAATTAGGCAGCAAAGGTTTTCACTTCAAACTGATATTTATATAGTTTTTCATTTGATCTTTAAGACAAACTATTGCTTAAAACTGGTTCCAGTTTCTCAATTAAAACCAAAGAAAGACATCATGCTGGTTAATATTCATTAAACTGGAAAGTAATCATCATAGTTTGAATATTCTGCAGAGTTGTCTCGATTGGCCGTCAAACTGGTTTGCCTCCTGGGTGCTGGTGACCCCTCAGAGGTCTTTACCACAGTCAGGACAGAGGATGTCGTTTTTGAACGTCAGGAAGCCTCGACCAACCATCGACGAGCTGCATTTTTGGCAGTTGAAGCAGTCGTTGTGCCACTGTCGATCCTCAAATGAGATGTACTTGCTGCCCCCGAGACCTGAGGTAAAAACAGCAGAGAGGAGTCCCATGATTTTTTTTTTTTTTTTATGCAATAACTCTGTAATTGATGGTGATTGGACACACCAGATCCCAAGTTAAGCATATAATCTAGAGAATGTTGAGTTTAGGTGTTAAAATTGAACCAATTACAGTTCAAAAATGGTTTTGGTGAATCTTTTCAGCTTTATTTCCAAACTAAAAAACTGAAACAAAACTTATAGTTTCTGCTGTGACTTGAAACTTTTTTTTTCAAAACCTAAACTAGTATCTGAAGATTTGTGCAAGGTCATTTTACCACTGATTGGGTTGGTGCAGTGGGCGCATTTCTTTGCAAACAGGTTGCAGAAACACTCGAGGCAGTAGGTGGCGTCGTCTCGAGAGGTGAATCTCTGCCCAGCCAGCTGCATTTTGCATCCAGCACAAACAAAGCATTCCTTATGCCACGGCTGGTCATGGTAGCTCACTCCTCCAGTCGTAATGGGCTAAAAGATCGAAGGAAAACAAAGCAAAACAAACAAATGAGAAATTATTTTCAAAAATTCTAGTTTTGCCATTGAAATTTTTGATTTTATGACAAAAACACTGTAGTTATAGCAATATTTTTTGGTTGCGACACTTAATTCAGGAACAGAAGTGAAAATAAAAACACAATACATTAGTGAGCTGCAGAATTATTGCCATTAAATCATATTATAATAAAAACAAAAACAAGTTACATTTTATTATATTTTAAAGTAAAGCAAAAATGTAATTTTTTTTCAATTATCTTGAAGGTAAAGTCTAACTAACTCTCAAGAAGTTAATTAACTCCAATTAAAGCTTAAAAATTAAAAATGTCATAAAACTAATCAGCCTGGTTTGAGTTGAAGCTAAAAACTAATATCACAAACTTAAATACCTTAAATGGAATTAAAGATCAAATCTAACTAACATTAAAGCTAATAGCTAACTATTATAAAACTATTAGTAAATAAAGCTAAAGGCTAACTGAAGGCTAATGATCCTAAAGATAAAACATAATTGGTATTAAAGATAAAAGTTAATTAGAAATTTTATTTGCCAAACTGGGATTAAAGATAACAGTTAGCTATCATAAAACTAATGAGTCTAAATTATTTGTTTTACAATTAAATTCAATTGTAAACACTAAAAATTACCCAATAAACATACCGAATGAGAAATTACCAAGGTGAGTAGCTGACTTGTTTTTAGAGTCTGAAAGAAATCAAACTGCTTATGTTGGTTCACTAGCAAAATTAATCATTTAAAATCTGTTATAGTTCATGTTAAAACACATTATGTTACATAACTACAGATATTTTCAGCAAATGTCCTCTGAATTAGTAGATTTAACCATTTTTCTGCATCACTCTGACATCACACTTTGCAGCCATCTTGGCTGTTTGTTGCTGACTTTTTCTCCCGTCTGCGCCGCGACTCCCGCCTGCCTGACCATCTGTTTGTTGCTCATATTTGTTATGTATTATACATGCGAGTCTTTGTAGCACCAACTCTCAGCTCCTCAGTAAAACCCAGTATGACCATATATTTGCAGAACATTGTAACTGGTTTAACGGCGGAAATTGTAATGGAACATTGTGAGGATGTTAACCTTCTTGCAGTGGACACACTGCAGGGCAAACAGTTTCTCATAGCAGGCCAGACAGTAGTTGTTTCCGTCCTTCTTCACAAAGCTCTTGGTGCCAATAGTCTGCTGGCAGAATCTGCAGATGAAACAATTCTCATGCCAACTGTTCCCCTTATGCTCCATCTTCTTGGTGCCTGGAACGAGAATATTAAAATGCATATATCTTTGATTTTATATTAATCTTCTTTCAAACTAAATCAGTGGTGTTCAAACTTTTTCCCATGAGGGACAAAATGGTTAAGGTGAAAAACATTTTAAAACAAACTTTTTATGTCTTTTGTATCAATAATAAACTAAGAAATTTAAATTACATTGAAATAAAAATCTATATTTTTTTTTATAGAAAATGGATCTGTGAATCATTGTAGATACATTAAAACAACCTTCACTGTTTAAAATCTTTGGGGGGTTGATTATTTTCTTATTTGGACCACAAGAATTGCTTTTAAGTAAAATTAAGTTAATAACTTTGGTTCTGTTTACTCCAAAATTAAAATAGAGGTAAAAACTTTGTAAATAAATGCAAATGTATTTTTCTGCACCTGAATTAAAAAAAAAATGTATCTATTTAAAAAACAATTACAATAAAAATACAAAAATGTCCATCTGCATCAAACAATTATGCTTGCAGATTGACCAGTTTGTCAATTATACATTTGAGGTCTGGGGTTGATTAAAATCCTTCAGAGGCCCGCAAATGGCCCCTGGGCCGCACTTTGGACACCCACGCACTAAACTATTGGAGCAACAGTATAAGGAATGTTTCTTGTACCTGGCATGATGGTCTTCAGGCAGGCATGGCACTTGGAGGAATACTCAGTGGCGTAGCAGTCGGTGCACATCAGGAGGTTGTTTTTGGTGGCAAACGGTTTGTCGACCAGAGAGCGGCTGCAGTTGTTGCAGAGGAAGCATTCACTGTGCCAGTGACGGTCCTTGAAGGACAGATCCTTCAAAAGAAAGACAAGAAGTTCACAATTTTTATTTTGACCTAAATATTCCATCAGCGACAAATTTAAATAGATATTTTAAAAGAATGAAAGTTACCACTCGTTTAGTGTTAGCACTGCGGCAGAGCTGGTTGCAGAAAATTTGAAAAATGTCCAGAAATAAAAATGAGGCAGAAATAACCAACTCTCAGTTTGCTATTTTATACAACCCACAATCGCAAATACAATATTTTTAAATGTATAATAATATTAAAATGCTAGCAGGAATACTATATTATATTCAGTATTTTTTTATTAGAAGACAACAGAACAGCTGAAACTGAATCTCAGCTTGTTATTCCTATTTACACACCTGCTTTTGTTAGCATTGCAGCACAGCTAGCTGCTACAGGAAGTGAGAAAACAACCAGTTTACAACTCCTTGTCTGTGAACCCATACCTGATGTAGAGTAACAATGAAATAGAAAGTAGCACAGCTGAAACTGAATCTGCACTTGTTTTCCTTATTTATGTTTTCTTTCTTTATGTATTAGCTAGTTGCTAGTTGCTAGTACATAAAGTAGGAAAACATTTCCGTAGTCCTAAAATTTACTCCAAAAATGATAGAATTTTATCTTTTTCTGTTCTAAGAATTGAAATAAAGAAAAGCAACAACTGAAGACAAGTCTGCACTTCTATTAGATACCAACATGTTGCAGGAATTGAATAAAATTGACTCTTACACCTCCATGAACCAGCAATTTAAGGTTGTGGGACTATTTCTGATTTAATTATGAACTTTTCCTTAATGGCAAACATTTGGTCAGACAATGATTGCAGTGAAAGTGTATAGAGGACATTCTTTCTTATTGGTTACAACAAATAACCACTGTTTTGATTTGTCCTCCAGAAGAAATTCACACTTTATGTATTTTAACCTTAAAAAATTAAAATGATGGAGAAATATTTTAATTCAAGATTAACTGTGGTTCTTCATTTAAACAAAACCAAGTAAAAAAGTCACAGAAGTTGACCAGCAACAAAACGTTGGATCTACATTGGAGTTAAAGAAAAAAACAACATGGATGCATCACCTTGCTGGTGCAGCTAATGAGCTTCTTGCACTTTTCACAGTTGCTGGAGAAAAGTGTCTCATAGCACTTGATGCAGTAAGGATATTCCTCCCTCAGGATGTACTTCTGTCCATACAAAGAGTCCTTGCACTCTGTGCAGTCATAGCGCTCAGACATTTTGACTCAGATCTCCTCGCGGAGTCTTTTCCTCTGCAAAATAAAATAAAATTAGTTTAAAAGACAACAGTAGTAATTGCATAACCTCACAGAATGATTTACGACGTAGAATATAAAGATCAGATTGAGTTCCTGGAATCCTAGAGATTTGTAGTTTTACAAAGGAGAACCGTAAATCCTCAAGATCATGTGGTCATAAAATTATTTAATTACATTAACCTGCACCAGACCCAGTCCTCAACAACCATTTAATTAAATACTACATTCAACAAATTAGCAGAGAAATGCCACAAACTCTAGAGTAAATTCCACTTTATTAATTGAAATTATATAATTATATAGTTAGATGATGATTATATGGTTGGAAATGGAAATTGGAAATACACTCATATAACAATACCTTAACTTGTAATTAGCAGTCGTTTTAAACTAAATTTTATGTCTCAATATGTTGTAGTTGAGCCAAATTGCTCCTAATCCCAAATTTGGGATCAAGATACAACCAACAGTTCTTACAAACCAGTTGTGCTTTGCAGTGTTTATTTCTGCCTATTCAGTATTTATTAATTGTACAGTGGAGCTTAACTCCAAATTATTAGGAGAATATTATCCTATTCAAAGATTTCTTCATAGAGCACATCTAAAATATTAAATGTCATAAATTGGCAGGTGGTTTTACCTCCAGAGTATATTTGTGTCAGTCTGAGAACTCTAAAACAAATCCAAATATCTTTGGTTTCTAAGTTTCCCAAAAGCAAATGCAGAACCCCTTAAGAAGTCTTTCTACTCTACATGACACCCGTAACTTCTCTGAAACCAGTTTAATCATCCATATTGATATGAAATACCTCTATTTCTATAGAAACTGAGTGGTAGACGTCTGTAAACCAGATTTACTCCCTTTGTTTTGCAGTGAACACCATCCTCTCTTCTTGTCCTTATTGTCATCCCTTCTAAATCCCTGAGACTTGTGGCTCAGGTAATTGTAGAAACTTCAACAAATAAACACCAACATTGTTGAAAAAGTTACGATTTTTCCCCACGGAGAAAATAAATTAGAAGAAACCATGAAGGTCTTACCTGCCCGGCTTGGTTGCCGTCTGAGACCAGAGGTGTTCTACTGTACAGAGTACTTGGTGTTTCTTATTAAATCGAGACCCGTGACAGAGCAGGAGGGTGGAGACGGGTGGCCTGATCGGAGGAGGCAGGCTGGATTACATTCAGCCTGTATAAAAATCACAGCAAACTGATTACATTTTCAACACAGAAGAACAAAAACACATTTTAGTGATGATAAAGTGATGAAATTTTAACACTACCTGTTCTGCACACCAATATTTCCTACACTACTACAATGAAAGCACTGTTTTTTATTTTTTTAATGTTAAATACCATTATAACACATCTATATATTAGCATCTGAACATTTCTGAACATTTTTCCTGGCAGAATTAAACTTAAAAGTCGCATTAATCACATTTTCAGTAAAGTTTAGTCTGCTTTTTTATTCCAAAACTAGTTCTGATTAACCGTCTAAACTAAATATTCATTTTCAGATGAAAGGTTAGGAGGTTCAGGAACCATCGCATAATAACTGGTGAATACCAAAACATGAGACCATCCACAGTGGACGCAGTTTTACATTGTGTGTTTTATTTCCAGAGGAATCGCTGTATTGCATAAAGTGAAGGATTTTTCAACGTAATGTTAATACTTTGACATAGTTAAAGGTTGTGAGCAGAAAATGGTTCAAAATAAACATCAAAACTGATTTCAGATTGGATGAAATAATCTCAAAAAGTGAATAAATTTTACCAACAAAACTGAATTAACTTCTGCCAAGATGAGGAGTTAAATATCTTGAATTATTATTCCACTTTCATGTTTGCATATATAAATGCAGTAAAACTTTAAATATTAAATATTTGAGGGTATATAGATTGAAAGAAATCCACCAAAAATTAAAAATTAAGCACCAAATTTGTGTTTTTCAACATTATTTTAGTTGTGTGTTGCATAATCCTTACACAATTTATATAAACATCAAAAGCCCAAAATGATTACGCCACAATGAGTGGAAGTAAACACCTCATTTTTTTTAAATCTGAACTGACAACCACATGGATTGTTAATGTAATTAACTTGTAAGCATATGACTGGAAGCTGTGAATATCTTTCCTCAAACCTGTCAGCACATCATCAAATTCTTATGAATAAAATTTTCTTCACATCACAAGACGATGCGAAGCCTTGAAGGGTTAATTGTTGGCTGTTGGCTTTACCTACTGTGAAGCTGCTACTTTGTGATAAGAAGGCTTAATTTAATCCAAATCTAATAAAGATGATAGTTTAACATAATTACGTAGCGTCGCAGTTTCCAGGAGACAAAACTGCTCAGATATTTTTCACATACTGACAAAACATATCCTTTATATCTGTCTAAAGTTGACCTGACATAGCTTACATAAACAGTAACAAAAATGTATTCAGCTACACTTTGGTTTTGAGTCACAAATTAAATGTATTTTTGCCAAATTATCCACTTCTGTGTCCGGTATTCACTTTCTTAACGTCGTTTAGCCTTAGACCATCTAATTTAACCCATGTGAGGAATGTATTTTGATGTATCATGGCTGACACATTAGATAATGAAATAACACCAGATAAACCAAACAAAAGAAGGAGGGTAAACAATAAATAATATAAAGGTAGAATGAGATTTAACCTGTGAAAGGGCCTATTGTTTTGGAGGTCAGCTGATTAGCAATACCCAGGTAAACATACTGTTACCTCTGGTGTGGTGAGAACATACTGATCCAAAACTAGTCACAAGGTTTAAATATAAATGTAGTTAAACGTAAACAAAGGCATGAACTTTGTAATGCTTTAAAATATTGTACAGCCCTCAAATTAACTTAGCTAATGTAGCTTCTATCTGCTAGCTAAGGAGGACATGCAGCCAGCCAAGATGGCGGTTCTTGTGGGAGCTACACATTAGGATCTATTTCACAGGATTTCACTTTTAATTACTGCCGAAAAGCTGATTAAAATTTGGATCAATTTTTGTAGCTACATGTGACAAACATCAGCAGTCAATTGAATACAATTTGGAAAGAGGCTGCAACAAACCAAAATGTGGAAAATGTGAATACATTCCAGATAAACTGGAATGCTGATGATGCTGGTATGCATTTAGTTGTCTATTTTTTCTGTCCAATTTGATTTTTATTTCCACATTTCAAGAAAACAGAAGCAGGTCATACATCTGAGCTCAGTTTAAAAAGTTTATAATTAGGATATTAGTCAAATTATGAATCAGATGTTTTATTTAGCCTCCTTCCTGTTCCTGATTTTCCATAGAGAAACAAGCCAGGGTCTGTATTCTGCAGACTAAATGACAGGAATGTGTATGATGGTGTAAGACAGGAAAGAAGATTGTAAATCTTCAAGTTTAATTATTAAATTAGCCACAAAAAACAATTTGCTTTTCGAATTAATTTGACTGCTGAAATCTTCTCTTCACTTACATTTAGCAAAGAAATAACATAATTATCTATAAACAACGCATTATGTAGTTCCTTGAGAAGAAACAATACAGCTGCAAGTTTTTCTGGGTGACATCAGGTAACAAACCTTCTTTGGAAACACATTGCATGTTTTCAGTTTTAATAAATCAACTTAAAACCACATTATTTCCAGACTTCCCCAGCAGTAACTGGAACAAACTTTATAACAAAGTCTGTTAAACAATTCCTTTTATCACTTGACTAATTTTAAAATCATGTTTTTCAAATTACGTTATTGCTAAATCTGTCCACTTCCTGTCTTCAACTTAATATTAATTCTGAAATCATGATTCTATTTAGAGAAAAAAGAGCAATAAATAACCAAGAGCAATTTTTATTTAGCCATTTTTAACCTCTTTGATTGTTTTATGTGCATACATGACGCCAGTGTTGTGTAAACTAAAAATAACACATAATGTATATTTATGCTGCTTTTGGAGAAATGGCTTCTTCCTCTTTAAGTGACATTTCAGTCCATGAAAGTGCAAGATACTCACTTATGTGTGTTTAAAGTTTCAGTAATTTTAGTGCATTTAGATGCTGAATAAATTTTTAAAACATTTTCTGAGATTGAGTAATGAGAAATATTTTTGTAATGCTAAATGTACAAAAATAGGAATAATTTGGTCGAATTTCATTTTTGACAAGAAAAAAAAACTAAATGTGTGCTTATACAGAAAATGAATTAATCTGGTTTCAACTGAAAGTAGTTTTACGAAAATTAAACAGAAAACAAAGCAACCTGGCGTTAACTCCTGCTAAATGTATAGAACTTGTTGATAAGTAATTAGAGCTATTTGCTTTGTGAATTAGATACTGAACTGAGAAAATGTGTAACAGTGTTAAGGAGTCTCTGTCAGTGGTTTCTTTCTTTTCCTTTTTATTCACTCCTATCCCCAATAAATCCAAAATAGTTTCAGATATTGTTTCATGAATGATTAAACCTTTTAAAAGCAAAAAAAAATGACAGGAATGTGAAAAAATATCCTTGTTTAATTTAATATTTGTGTTTTACGTTTAGCTACTCGACTTAATATTTAGGTTTTCTTATTTCCTTTCCTGCAGAGTAAACCACTGCTGGTAGGAACCCAGGTGAAGAGCTTACATGATTAGTTTTACCATCTGCTTCCTTGGAGTCGAACAGGGGAATCCTGGGAAGTTTTATGATCTGTGGCCTGATCTGATTAGCCTCTCCAGGCCCATTCACACACAGAGGAGTCTAGTTAAAGACCATATGTTGTTCATTTGGTCTTCAAGTCAAGACTGGAACTCTACAATCACTTTTATTAGCTGCTGCATTTCTGATGTAAACTAGTTTAATCAAAAAAGACTCACTGTTCATCATATGACAAAAGCTAAATTTGATTAAATGCTAAATATTAAGTTTTGTAAATAGTATTGCTGTTGTGCATCTGGTTAACTTATTTTTCTGTTTTTGTCTCTGTATGCCGTCTTGAATGCTTGTAGTTGTGTGAAGTGTCATGTTATATAATTTTTTACATGTTATTTTTTAATAATATGATGTTTTTAACCATAATTTTAAAAGTTCAGCTTAGTTAAAACCTTTTTATTCATCTTTGGGATCCGGGAGGGATTTTATATATTTTTGCTGATTCTGGTCAGCAAAAAATCTCTAAAAGCCTAAATAAATTCACATGTGGAAATATTTGTTTAGAAAAAGTGTTTTTAAAAAGGAGGAAATAGTAGGTAAAAACTAATACTTATCTTGGCTTTAGAACAATTTGGGATTTTTAAATCTTTGTTTTTAAAAGTCTTGCACAAAAACACAAAGTGCATGTAATAGGAAAATCAAATGCCAGGAGAAACAGGGATCATGTGCTTCTTGATCTTCCTTATTAGTCCTGAAAGTTTCCTGGAGCTTCTGCCTTCATGGTCAGGATCAAATCCTCCAGCTTTACCTCCATCATTATTACATTTCAGAAAGTCACAAGAATGAAAACTGAAAACTAGTTGAGTCAATTCCTGCTGCCTAGTGGTTAAAACGCACAAAATTATAGATGCACAAACGTTTGGAAAGTTTTTGAAGCCTTTCCCAAACAACTACAAATCCTAAAATAATCTGTTTAAACAGGCTCACATTTCTTTCACTACAACTGTGCATGAATCTAAATTAATTGCCAATTTTCAGTTCAATGTTCGATGGGTTAAGGAGCAAAATACGTAAAAAAGAACATCAGTTTTTCAGAAATACAATTTAACATAAGACTAATACAAAAGGTAAGTGGCAAATCTCGAGAGTTTCAGCTTTTGAATCAAATGACTAAAATAGAAACTTTTCAAAGATATTTTAAGTTATTGAGACCCACCTAAGAATTCACATGGTAGATAGTGCCACATATCTGCATATTTAAAAAAATCATTGAATTCACCTGCACATCCTTAGGATTGTATATTTCTATTCTGATAACGGCACATGCAGTAGTCTTGTTCAATACATTTTTACTGTTAATCTTGTTTTTATTATAAAATGTTTTGGTATTTTGTGTAAACTTGCTTTTACATCTCAATTTCCCTTCTGTTGGATAATAAAGGTCATTTCCTTTTCTTCTGTTGATTTCTATCTGGTGAGCTGAACCAGAGAAACGACTAAAACCCAACGCTGAGGTTTAGACATTACATGTTTTAGATCAAAACATGTAATATTTTAATCTAACTTTGCATTAAAATGTCATTATTTACTAAAAAAAATACAAAGTTTCGATAAATTGAGTGTTTATCCTTTGGTGAGCTGCAACATCATTCCACGTCTATTGGTGGCGCTGCTGCGTTGTTTTTGCGTTGTTACTGTAGCCAAGAAGAAAAAGTTGAAAACAGGAAGTGTATGTAAACAAATACGTGTTGGATGCTAAACGGGGTTAAGCAGTATTCTTACACATTTTTTCTCTTTTTGATAATGAAATGAGAGAAACGGCAGAGAGTTATAGATGGGGGACAACCAGCGGGAGGATGTCGGAGGAGGAAACTCAGACTGGATGTCCAGTCTCCCGGAGGAGCTCCTGGACGTCCCGCTTTGGAACCTGGCTATTCCTGGTAACACCCGAACCGCTCAGGAAATACCCAAATGTTTTAAATGTTAATACTAACCATCTGTGTGTAACAGGGAGCCATGACAGCATGTCCTTCTGCCTGGACATGTCCTCCCCGGTGCTCAGATCGGAGCCCTGGCTTCTCCGGATAACAGACCGACTTTTCCCCTGCTTGACCCGACCCTGTATTTACCGCTGGTCCACCACACAGGTACCGGGGTCTGATGTAAATCTTCGTTTTATGTCTTTTAGTGGTCATCTTTATGATATTTTTTTTCTTGCAGCAATCTGTCCTCTGGCATCAGTGTGAGCTCGGTATTCGCTACTTGGACCTGCGGATCGCCAGGAAGCCAGCAGGGGGCAGCAGTTTGTTCTTCGCCCACGGGATCTACACGCTGACGTGCGTCAAGGTGTGTGGAGACAGAAGCAGAGGCGTAAAGAGAAGAACTACTTCAACATATTTTTACTCAAGTAAACAGTAGCCATCCTAGAAATTACTCAAGCGTAAACAATATTTGGTAAAATGTCTATGCAAGTACTGAGTAACTGATTGTAACCAAAATAATTCAGTATTTAAAAATTACACAATCAGGCGGACCAAAATGTAAAGTTAAGTGGAAATGTAGGTATTTTAAGCACCAAAATGACAATAATTTATAGAAAGTAACGAAAAACAACGAAATCAGGCAGAAACAAACCTTTAAAAATGACTAATAAAAAAAGCTGCAGGTGTGTGTCGCTGTCTGGTTAAAACCTGTTTTTCATTCAGTGGGTAGAGAATCCAGAAATTTTACTCAAGTAAGAGTTTTAATATTTCATAATAAAATTACTCAAGAAAAAGTAAAAAGTACAGCATAATAACAAATACTCCTAAAAGTACATTTTCTCAAAAAAGTTACTCATGTAAATGTAATTGAGCAACTATTACTACCCACCTCTGGACAGAAGAAAAGCTGGGTTCTTTATTCTGGGTTCATGTGTGTCTGTGTGTGTAGGAGGCTCTGGAGGAGCTGGCGTTGTGGCTGGACGCTCATCCCAAAGAGGTCATCATCATCTCCTGCTCTCACTTTGAGTCTCTGACTGATGAAGATCACGTCCAGCTGGTGGACTTCATCCTCTCGCTCTTCAGCAAGAAGCTCTGTTCATCACAGGTTAAGAATCAAAGCATCTCCTGAAGACACACGTTATCTGTGAACTTTATGTGCATGTGCTGTGTGTGCAGGACACTCCCACGTTGCGTTCCTGTTGGTCTGGAGGTCAGCAGGTCATTCTCTCCTATGATGACCTGCAGATGGAGTGTCAGCACCGTCAGCTGTGGCCAAAGATTCCTTACTGGTGAATTTAACACACATTTAGAAGCCATATTTCCCTCCACAGAAGAAAATCACAAATATATTACTATCTGGCCTCATGGGAGCGCTGTGTCTGCAGGTACGCTGACAGCCCAGATCCAAAGAAAGTGATCAGATATCTGGAGGAGAAGAAACGGAAAGGTAGACCAGGTACTGCAGTTTTAAACCTGTAAAATAAGTTGAGTTACATTAAGGAATGTTTCTGCAACATTCTGCATGCAGGGTAGGGTGTCAGTAGTCAGTTTCTTACCTGGAGTTAACGGAGAATCAGAAAGGAAAGTGGACCGACAGACCAAACAGACTTAAAGTGTTTTGTGTTTCCAGGTAGTTTTTACGTCAGCGGTCTGAACCTGACCGAAGACGCTCTCTACATCCTCCTCCATCCCCTCCAGAACCTGAGGACGATGACAATGGAGGCGCTCTCGCCACTGCTCCGTTGGACCGCAGAGCAGCGCCCCGGCCCAGGAGTGGGCGGAGTCAACATCATAGGCTGTGACTTCGTAGGCTTCAGTCGGTTCTGTTCGATCGTGATCGGCCTAAACTTCAAGCTGCTGAAAGCTGCAGCCAGGACTTCCTCTGGTTCCCAGTTACCTCCGGGATGAACTGCTTGAACTGGTTCCCCTGGTTTAGTTGGGAACATTAGCGCTCACTGTTGCAGAAAAACATTTGGAAACATTTGGAGGATGTTACCAGAATCTCCACACTTCCAATTTCCATCAATTTTACTGCAAACTGCTGCACTTTTAAACACATTTCTAAGTAGAAAACTAGTTTTCTAGTTTGATAAATCATCTGTACATATGTGTAAAAAAATTTTAAATCAGTGTTTTCTTCTGTTAAATCAAATATTTTTGTACAACTGAATGAACTCAATACAGTTGGTTGGACTCAAACAAATCTGTTTAAGGGTCTTTTTTATTTTAGTTTTCTACTAAAAGGATTTAGTTACTTTTATAAATCTCTCACCATCTTCTCGTTACTAATTAGTCACTCTGCGTATATGTCAGTACACAAATCAGACATATCTACTAAATTAGCAAGTACCAGAGCATTGGAAAATGTCTAAATTATTTGATTTCCTGAATAAATTATGACCAAACCCATTTTATATCAAATAAAATTGCTTCCATTACGTCTTAAACTCTTTGTTCCCTAAAAAAATTTGTTCCCACAGACGATCAAATGAGTACGAAGGGGTTTTTTTTAGGAGCTGAACTTCCCAAAGTAATTTAAAAAACGCACCATCACGTTTTCTCACACAAGTTTATTCAACCATGACATCTCTTTCCAGGATGACAGAGAAACAATCTCCAGCTGAAGTTATAATAAAAACAGTGCACAGCAGGTTAATGGCTGAATCCTTACGTATCTGTTCATACATTTTATATCTGTGCTCTCAAACTTTGAAAGCAAATCACATCACACGTTACAGTCGGAGTAAAAAAGCAGTTGATTTAAAAAAACCTAATAAATATCCCTTTGTTATTGATATAAAATATAGTTTTCAAATATTCTCCATCTTGTAGCAAAGTGATAAATTGATAATACTCATGTGCCGTGGGCTGCAGTCAGTGTACAGAAGTGAAAAATATATATTTCACAGAGAAGAATCATCTAATCTTTGGTTTGTTCAGTCACTTGGATTTACTGGATTTACACGCCTACTCACCTATTTTTCTGTGGAATGTGATTCCAAGTTATTTGCATATTTTTGGCTGAGCATATCTAAAAAAAATTAAAAGAAAAGGCAGCTGGGGAAGCTGGAATACCTAAAAATAATGCTACTATCGGCTGGGGTTTGCAAGGCAGCCAATCCAGGAGCACAATTTATTTTTCTTGCAGCTGATTGGCTGAACACCCACAAAGGAAGATAAAATAGACTGTAGATGTTTCCACTCTGGTAATAATGCATATTGAAGAATATTTTTTGTCAGAACTATTAAAATAGTCAGTTATAAGCATTTTCAGCGGGCGGCTATGGTCCCTAAGTCCATATAAAAATGTGTAAAAAGCCTCTTTTTGTTACAGTAGCATCATCACTTCCTGGAGAAATGGAAAAATCCAACTTTTAATTTGAAATTCTTCTAAATTCTTCTACGCCACTCTCCAACATGGAAAAGACAAGCGAACATAGCATTGAAGCAAAGCAGATGTCTTAGTCTTCATATGGCAAAAAATGGTAACTGTTTCTCCTCCAAACAACCAGGAGTTTCTGGCAACTTGTTCATCTTTGCACATCCTTACTGTAATGTCCCAATTATGAAGGTTATCCAAACAGTTCTCAGGCCTTTGAACTGTAACTGGGTCAGAAAACAACCATTATTGCTCAGAGTGGTTCCTCTGGTACGTTCAGTCCTCATGTCATGCTGACCTAACAGAAATTAATGGACAGTTTTTGGTGTGAAAATTGTTTTAAACAAAAACTTGGAAAATGTATTTCTGGGTGTTGGAAAGAATGTTCCAGACCAGTTGTTGAACCATTATATTCAGGAAGAGAACTGTAATGAGGTGTTTACCATTAGGGCAGTTTAATTATCCAATCCAAATTGATTTTGTGGATGTGGAGAAAGCTCACTACCTTGTTCGCCAATGCATTTTGTTGGCGTATCCAGTCCTTGAAGAGCCAATCCAAGAGTTGTGATAGCTGTTCGCATTCTTGGCACAAAGTTGGGAAGAGCATGTCTATCTTCACTAAGGTAAAGTTTGGTCACCAAGGTCTCAAGGTGTAGTTGCAGCTTGCTTGAGAACCTCAAGAACTCATCTTTGGTTTTTGCAGACTATATGATTCTGTTTGCATCTTCAAGCCATGACCAGGAAAGCCATTAGTAGATCTATTGGTAGAGCCACTGCTCATCCACATTGAAAGAAATTGAGGTGCTTTGGGTGCCTCATTGGGTGGTCTTTAGAGTTGTCTCCAGGCATTTTGCATTGAGGAGATACGTGAAGACACCCAGAATCCACTTGGGGGACTGTAATACCTTCCAAATGTCCTGGACTCTCCTAATATAGCTGCAGAGTATCACTTGGAACAGGTTCCCCTCCTGAACTTGTTACCCATGTGACTTAATCTCAGAAAGTCGGAGAACAAAGGAAGGGTGGATGGATATTATGGATGAATGAATCACAATAAAGGAAGATTAATTCCTGGCCTGCCTTAATCTTAGAGTAGGGAAGCAGTTTGAAACCAAAAGTAAGCAAGAAAACAATGATATACCTCCAACATAAGACTGAGTCACCTGAGTTTAACCAGATGTGTAGGATGATTCTCTCTAGCACCATAAATCCAGGCTAAACAAACATAAAGTGATATTTCATGATAAAAACATATATACAATGCAACACAAACGGTGTGCAGACAAATTGAAGCTTAAACTAGATCTATCTTTGCCTGTTGTCATGGATGTAGCTGTTCTCGACACACAGCACAATGTAGGAGCTGGAGCAGCTGCTGGAGCTCTGCTGCAACAGGCTGCGGCTCTGCAGCGGCGACGCCATGCCCGTTAGCGCCCGTTCCCCGACGCGCCACGCCTCGCAGTAGCTGTCGACGTTCCGCTGACCCCTGCTTGTCGACCCGTGCCACATCATCTTCTCTGGCCTTGGAGCAGCAAACAAAGCGGCTGTAGTGACCCTATACTTTCAGGTTTTAGTCTCGTGTAGTGTTGCCTCACCATGTGTCGTCTTGGAGAACATCTTTGCCGTCAAAGGAGTAGATCGAAACGTTGTCCCTCATTCTGCTATCGCTGAAAATGCGGTTCCAGTTGTCGAACAAAACCTCATCCTGCAAACAAACATGCATCAGAATTAGCTTTTACAACTTTAGGGCTTTATTTTATCAAGCAGATTAGTTTCAGCACCTTCAGGTTGACTATTGGCACGTTCTCCCTGTTGGAGCTGTAAACGATGCTGTTGAGATCTTCCAGTTTGGAGGACAGGAAGGCTCGGAAAGTTCCCTTCATCCCAATGGCCTGGGCCTGGCTGAAGCACAGGAAATCTGCGCCGGAGATGCCTCGCATGCCGCCCTTCTGAGGGCTGTTCAGCGCAATCAGGTGAAGCTGAGGAAACAAATCACATCTCAAAGAATACTCGCACAGATTGAGTGGATTTTGACTGACTAAATTCTTCAGAAAACAACAAAGAAGGGGATTCTTTTGGTTGTTGAAGTTGTCCACGCAATATATCTGGACATTATGGAGGAGTGGCAAGAAGAAGACGACGTCCTGTTGGACAAAAAACATGTAAAAAAAAACAAAACTGACATTTTTGGATTGCAATCAAAATCCTACAGGGTACAAATCCAAAAGTGCTGGTAAAAAGCATCCCCTTCCTCAATGCTTCATTTTCTACACAGGGTCTGGACGCTCAACTACTAAGAAACAATTGCTTGCTTGAGAGGCATGTACTAGAACAAGCAAATTTCTTTTCTTTCAAAAAGTGAAGCGAAAAAGAAAATCCTTCAGGTATTTCTGGTATAGGAATTGTTTGTTGGGGGGTTTAATAACTGTACTCAAAATATTATTTTTACCAAGACTTGCTCTTCATTTCATTATAAATATACGTCCATCTTGTCTTACCGCTGGTCCTGAGGTGTGTCTGTGGATGGGAGCCTGGGGAACCGGAGGCGGCGGTCTCTGAGGACGGGTGACCGAGTAGCGGGGGTCCAAATATCGACCGTCTGGCTGGTTGAAGCGGTCCGTGTAACTGGGGTATCTGGGATTCGACGGCTGTGGGTAAACCAGATCTGTCTGGTATCGTGAGTCGGGTCGGAACCGGGGATCAGAGTCTGGGTTTGACTGTGATGGGGTCTGGATGACGGGGGGCGACGCCTCAACTGCGACGCCCTGAAAATAATGTTTAATGGGTTAAAAAACAAGAAGAGTTGTGTGGTTTAAAAACTGAAAACAGGAAACCACAACCACACTCACCGATGCACTGGGTAAAGAAATGTAGTTCCCAAGCTGAAAATAACAAAAATTTAAATTTTTAAAAAGTTTTTCTGGCAAATATTGGATCATTACTCAGAAACAAGTTTCACCTGAACTTGTCGGACTCCATCCCGGACTCGTACGTAGAGATCCGTTTGGTCGATAACGTACACCAGAGATCCTTCAGGCTGTCTTCTAGCTGTGGCCGCCATGGTGTCATAAGTCCTAAACACTGTCACCTGCAAACACAAAAAGATGACTCGGCATCTTCTTGTCCTGTTTTATTCATTTGTTTGATTCTTTATGCTACCATGGATCCAACAGGAGAAAAAAAAACAGCTGCAAGTCCATGAAGATTGTTCAGTTTCTTGGTTTTCAAGTAATTATTTAAATAATTATCCTCGTCTTTGGGATATGTTTCATAATATTTGAGATTAAAAATCATATTCGTCAATCTAAAAAAATCTATGTGTACAAAAACTCACTCCTGAAGAGTGTCCTGGAAGACCTGGAGCTCCAGGAGGTCCTGGGGGTCCAGGAATACTGATAGCTGTAATAAAACACAGAAAAAGAAAGACCTTTAACACATCTCTAGACAAAAGCTAATATGTTCCTTTTTCTTCTACAGTTTTTTAAAAACTCAATTAGTCCAGAAAATTAAGAAAAAGCCAGAAAGCTGCTGAGTATATAGTCACATATTTTATAGAGTTAAGTTTTTAGTTATGAAACTAGAGATGTAGAAAAATGCAAACAGCAGAAGGAACAGAAAAACAAAAACCTTTCAGCATTTAATAAACCTTTCACAGACATAAAATTCAACCCTGAGGACAACAATGGTTCATCATCCTATTTTCTGTGGTACTATATACTTGTAAAGACAAAAGTAAATAAATAAAATAATTAAACATATATCCCTCCTACGTTTGCAGTCATATCTCAAACAAAATTACCAAAATACCAATCTTAATTTTTCATAGAATAAAATGAAGTGTGAGGAAAAAGAAAATTTCTTACAAATTACTTGAGAGAAATTAAAAATGTTTATATATATATTTATGTGTTGCTGCTCTCCTGGAACTAGCAGCTCTACTTTCAGTTTTTTGGGATTTGTTAATATCATAATTAAGAGTTTATCAAGTAATAATGTGGTGTGACAGTTTATGCAGCCGTTTCATCACAATGTGTGGGTCATTATTAAATTAAATAGGTGTGAATAAACACATAAGTTCTTTGATTTCCCATAAATTTGTTTGTGGAGGTACTAATTTAAATGTCAACATCAAGAGTACAAATGAAATTCACACAAAAACACATAATAACCATATTAAAAGTTTTATTATGAAGCAGTAGTTAACTTTAGATGAGGAGAGAGAATAATCTGTCATAGTTTGAGTTTGTTTTTGTAACTGGACTCACTCTGTGTTCCTCCATAGGGCCCAGACAGAGATGGACCTGGAGGTCCTGGTGGGCCTGGTGGTCCTGGTCGACCGTCATAGCCTCTTCCTGGGGGTCCAGGAGGCCCCTGAGGGCCCGGTGGACCAACAACTGATTCTCCTTTTGGACCCTGGTCAGAGAGACAACTTTGATCGTCCCTAAGTCAGGATACTGGAATCTCACCCAGACAGAAAAAGGTAGAAATGTTGTTTTTTTCCATTCAGAGTTAATAACTTCTAGTTTTTTTAAATGTTATTATGTTCAAACTAGTAACAGGAAATGCCAGACATCTATCTTTGTGTCGCTTATGAATGTAAAATATATATATTATTGTTTTCAGAGTAAAAAAGTTAGCAGAAAATATAATGCTTCTATGTTGTGGACTAATTTTCACGTGGACATTTATTCAACCTTTAAAATGCATATATTTTCACCAAACCAATCACATGTGTAACATTTCAAGACTTTCATCATTTCATCAGTGCTTGAATGTCTGTGACCCACTAAAGTAGGGATGCATCCTGTAAAAAAGTCTGGCTCATCTTTGGGAATAATTTCCAGATGCTTGAAGATGCCAAATTCAGCAGTTCAAGTAATTATACACAAGTATCAACATGATGGGAATGTCTGACCATCATACAGCTCAGATTGGAGACGGGTTCTGGTCCAAAATGTGTGGAATGACTCCAGAACAGAAGTCGACAGCCTTGTGAAGATGCTGCTGAAGCTGGTAAATCAGCTTCATGACCCACAGTGAAATATGTCTGGACTAAAAGGGCGCTCAGCGAGGAAGAAGTCATTACTACACCTTGCAGTTTGCAAATGTCCACAGGGACAAGACCTTATTTTGTGGAGACATTTCCTGTGATCTGATGAAACTAAAGGAAAGCTTATACCACCCTAACTGTGAAGAATGGTGGTGGCAGCATCATGTTGTGGGGCTCTTTTGCTGCAGGAGGAATTGTTGCACTTCATAAATTGATGGCATCACAAGGAAACAACATTATTCCAGATGGACGATGATAGTCAGCATTCAGCCAAAGTGGCTCAAGTACAGCAAAGTCAAAGTTTGAACCAAAACTCCAGCAACTATTGTGAGGAGCTTGAGGACAGAAACCCAAAACATTTGACCCAAATCACACCGTTCAAAGGCAATTCTACCAAATACTGAGGAAATGGATGTAAACGGCGGTCTTACTTGTGGTCCAGGCGGTCCTGGTGAGCCAGCTCCTCCTCCGTATCGGGGGTCATAATAACCGCCGCCTGGTTCTCCTTTCTCTCCTTTCAAACCCTCCTCACCTTTCAACTCATTCTGGACAAAACCAAAACGGTTTTCATTTAAAAACAAACCGATTTAATCCGCAACACAGTTGGAATTGTGGAAATAGTGGTTGATTTTACCTTTAAAGTGTAAAAGTCAGAGCCTGTTCCCAGACCTGAAGGATAGAGGCGCACACTGTAAATATTTACCTCATGTTGTGTTAGTTTCATATATATGAACATCAAGTAATGCTACCTTGAATTTCAAGTATTCCTGGTGGTCCGGGATCGCCTTTCTCTCCTTTAACTGTGCAAAAAAATGAGGAATGAAAACATAAATAACAGCAAATTTTGTTTGTGAAACTTTGATTTGTACAAAAGAAAGTCTGAAACCTTACCTGCGTAATACCTTGAGTACTCATCATGCCCCTAAAACAAAGAGAGGAAACAGTCAGAGACAAAGTCATTGTTCTTTAATCTAAATGGAAATCAGATGTCTCGACCCAACTCACGCCTGGAGGTCCGGGGGGCCCAGGGGGCCCCGGAGGTCCTGGGATGCCCTGAGAAATAACAAACAATGAATAACATTTTCATGACTCACTTGTTCCAACACCAAAGCTTTTCACTTACAGGGTGACCGTATCCAGACCCACCGCCAGAGTCTCCCTTCTCTCCTTTGACCCCGTTTAATCCTGGTCGACCCTGAAATATTAAAGTCATCTTTCAGTCATTTTCTTATCTTAATAAAAACAATAGTTTAAAAATTGTCCTTAATGGAACAGAAACATACTGATCTCCCAGGAATACCAATCTCTCCTTTTGGTCCAGAAGAACCTTGTGGACCCTGGAGAAATAGTTACACTTGTCACATTTGCACAATCCTGGTATCTTGTCAAACAGATGAAAAAGTATTAAATCAGTACATACAGGAGGTCCCACTGGGCCAGGACTTCCTCTCTCACCCTGCGAATCAACAACAGTCACTTTAATTCTTAATTAAATCTAATTCATGGCTCAATGTCTGATACTTAATATCGAAGAAAGCCAAGAAAAACAGAGGAGGTTTTGCATTGGTGTACCGGCTGTCCTGTCAGGCCTCCCAGATACAACGGTCTCCCGTCAGGTCCCATGATAATGCCAGGCTCTCCTTTCTGTCCCTGCAAGATAAAAAGTATATATTTTCTCTCAAAACATTTAAAATGAGAGCAAAAATCTGCAATCTCCATCGCTGGTGAGAAGTTATTCAGATCGACCACCACATTAGTGATGGTTGGTCAGATCCAGATTTTCCAGGTTTTATCTGCTCATCTGTGTTATTAGTGGAGGAATGTGGATAAATTTTCACTAAAAGGACTGTCCTACCTTAGGCGCATATCCTGGAGCACCAGCATCCCCTTTGTCTCCTTTAGGCCCCACTGATCCCTAAATCAAACGACATACCACCATTACTTTAAGTTGAATGCTTGTCTCAATAAAGTGAGGTTGGTAGATGCATCGGTACGTACTTGGAGTCCTGCTCGCCCTGATCCGCTCTAAAGGAGGAGGAGAGACGGCTCATTAAACACAGAACAGCCTGGTTCTTACTTGGTAAACGTCAGTGAGTTTTAGTTTAGTTCGGGGAACTGGGGGAGCATCAACTCACCTGTCCCAATTCGTTCCAATAAACCTCGTTAAACTAGCAAGACAAAGTTAGGTTAGTTAGTAACAAGCGGTGAGGCAGGCAGTGACCGTGCAGTGAAGGAGGGAGAGGATGGTGACAAGTTGAAGGGTTAATTTCATTTTCCAATTAATGTACATTTATAGTTGGAGCTCTGACTCACATCTCTTGACGACGGCTGGTAGAGAATCTGTCCTGGTTGTCCAGGTGGTCCAGGTGGTCCAGGTGGTCCACCGTCTCGACCTGGACGACCCTGAGTTCAGAATAAACACACTAATTTAAGAAACGGCAAAAATATTTTTTCATGTGAACTTGGATTAACGCTTACTGAATGTGTTGTAGTTTAAGATTAAAGCACATTAGGATCTGCAAAACTTCAAATTGAAGTAAAAATAAGATTCTGAAATGTCATTTTAGCATCAGTATTTGAACAAACAATTAACTAATACAAACAAAAAAACTGAAAACAAAAGAGGTCTGAATGTAGAACCCTGTGGAACACCTTTTAGTCTTTTTTTAAAGCTATACAATATAAATTAGCTCATTTTTCAACAACAAAATTAAGACTCTTCTCAAAATACCAAATTAGGCAAACAGTCTTAAAGCAAACATTTTGGTTGAACAAGAAAATATTTTCCTTGCAGATAATAAAGTTAGACAGGACAAAGACAAGATTCCCTTACATTTTTCATTCAAAATTTCCAGACATTTCTCAATAGATTTAATCATTTGGAAACAAATATTATTGTGCCGATCTAACCTATCAGTTACTTCACCACCTTCTTGCTCCCTTTGCAAATATCAACAAACCACGTCACTTGCTTCATCATACAGTACTGCAGTTTCTCTGACTTTTCTCTAGATCCACTCTTACAGCAAACAATCTTTTTCTCAACATTTAAACCAATTGGCCTCACCAATCTTCTGAACCTCCTTCAACCAATCCCTCTTTAGCTGTTATTCAGGAAATAAAGGAAACTCACCGTCTCTCCTTTCTCTCCTCTCTCTCCCTGTTTACCCTAAAGAAATCAGGACAAGGAAAGATTAGTTTCTTAAATGACACATTTAACTATTATGTGTCTGGAAAAATTGCGTGATGAAGATGATCAGTACTGGTGTTCCAGGGTATCCATCAATGCCTGGAATCCCAGGAGGTCCCCTTGGTCCCTCTGCTCCTTTAGCTCCGTGATCCCCTGGAAAACCTGGCTTGCCCTACAAACCACAATTAAACATTTTTACATTTCATTTTTAACTAATAGATAAAATAAATAAAGTGGGGCACGGATGGCCTTTAAGGGAACTTAGCTGGACCAGTTACTCCTGCATTGTATGGTTAGCATTGATGCTAACAGACAATAAAACACAACAGCACTAATGTGGAAAAACATTTTTTAACATTAAACATTTATGTGAAAAAGTTTAGCAGATTTTTCTGGAAAATTTGTCACAAAAAAATCTATTTTATTATTTACCAGTTGTAAGATTTACAAAAAAAGAAAGAGCACCTAAAACAAGGCAGCAGCTTATAGAAAAACAGTCCAGTTGATTTTTAGTTCTGCTAAAAGCAATAGTTTTAAATATTTTTATTTACTACAAATAATTTTTGACACTACAATTCCCAGAAATGACTTATTAGTTGTACTTTACAAACTTTATCATGTTTTCTTATCCTACAAGCTTCAAAAACTCAATCTGACGTAATTACAAGAGCAGCTAAAGAAAATGAACCACAGGATTCATTTCCATTACTTACAGGTAGACCAGCAATGCCAGGTGGACCCTGAAAACACGATACAGTTCAGATCAGATAGTATAAGGATGACATAATCAGAGAACCAACTGTGTCCAATATGGCTACCTGTGGTCCAGGTGGACCTCTGAGGCCAGGCAGAGCATTTAGCACCTCATTTTGATTCCTCTGCATGGAGAAAATGTGAATTAGAAAGAATATTTGAACAGTTTTACACTTTTGTGATTTAGAGTTTTTAATCCTGTCATAAAAGGGATTAAATTTGAAACCGTTACTCACACTGCCAGCGAGGTACGGTGGCCCGGGTGGTCCAGGAGGCCCTGGAGGCCCGACTGGTCCCATGGGACCTGGAAGTCCTGCCAAACCAGACTGCCCAGGAGTACCCGTCCTTCCCGCATCGCCCTGACCACCCTGAGTCAGGATTACAAGCAGAAATATGGTGTTTTGTCTTGGAAAATTATGTTAGACGATTAATATTTGTCACTGAAAGGAGAAAAATTAGAGGAAAACAGAAAGAAAACGTTCAAAAAGTGGAAAAGCAGAGGCAGATTTCTAAATATTTAGACAAACGAAGAAGAAATAGAGCTTTATTTGAAACATTGCCATCTTTATGGAAATGGAAAACGTTAAAAAAGCAAAGCAGATCAGCAGAGAAGAAACCCGACCCAACCCAGTACCTGCTACCCATTACACACCGAAGAGGATGGAGCAAAGAAAGAGAAGAAGTAACTGAAAGGGTTGGAGTCCGTTGTGTCTTGCTAGAAGAAAGCAACAGAGAACCAATGTGGTTTTGCAGCAGCATTTCCTATTATTTTTAAACAGTAAACAAATCTTTATGGGTTTTATTTTTAACTATTTTAACTAACCTTTTCCCCAGCTGGACCAGGAAGGCCAAGATCACCACCGTCGCCCTAAAGAATAGAAATTAAAACATTATTGCTAAAGGCAAAATCATCATAAAAGCAGGTGGTTTCATTAGCAAGCAGAAAATGAAAACACTGACATGGCTACAGGCAGCAGGAGGCGCTGTTGTCAAACCATAACATTGAAAATAAACTACCTTCATCCCACAACTACCAGTAAAAAGTACTGGTTTGTGTCTGATTAAACGGTGCCTTATAGGATAACATATACTCGCATTTTCACGACTGAGATTTGGGGATGAGAACTTACCAGCACCGACAGTGGAAATCAAAAGTTTACATACACTGAATAAAAAGAAAAATCCAACTTTTTCAATATCAGACCAAATTAATCTTGTTTTATGTAATTTACAATTACCTAAATTATGATCATTTGCAGCAATAATTAGAGAAAGTGTCAGATTCCTCAAAATCAGAAGTTCAATGAGAGAAATACCAGATGATCACGTCATGGCTTGGGAAACTTAAAACAATTATATGCAAGAATTGACATGATGGGACTTTTCAATCATGCTGCTCAGGAAGAAGATTGGTTCTGGTCCAAAAAGTGAAAATTGAAGCCCAAACAAAAGCCAGAGACCCTGTGAAGACGCTGCTGAAGCTGCACAGTGACACATGTTCTGTACCGGCATGAGCTGAAAGGCCATTCAGTGACGAAGAAGAAATTACTCCAAAAAGAAACAGAAAAAGCCAAATTGTGTTTGCAAATTCACAAAAAAAATCATTTCTGGAGACACCTTGTGGCCTGAAGTGGAACTGTTTGACCAGTATGACCATCGCTACATTTGGAGGAAGAACTGGGATGTTGTACCATCCTGACTGTGAAGTATGGGGGTGGCAGCATCATGTTATGGGTCTGTTTTGCTGCAGAACGAACTGGTGAGTTTCATAAAGTAGATGGCATCATGAGGAGGTGGAAATATTGGTGCAACTTCTAAAATCATCAGCCAGAAAGTTAGAGCTCTGGTGTATCTTTTTATCCAGAATGTGTAAAGTTCTGGTTGTAGTTTATCAGAAAGATGAGTATTTTAGTTTCTTTTTAAATAATCTGAAGGTTGGTCAGCCCTAAATAAAACTAAAGTAGCCCTTACTACCTTGTGGAACCCCTTTTGTCCGATTTAGAAAGCAACAACAGACTTTTATGTAGACGATAATCAGTTTTACCTTTTCTCCTCTGAACCCAGATCTGCCAGGGAGACCAGGAGGTCCAGGTGGGCCCTGAAAACAAGAGAAATACAGATTTACACCCTTTGACTACTAAGTAATCAAACACAATACAAATTGGTTTCTCACTGGTAGGCCAGGGACTCCATCTTGTCCAGGCGGTCCAGGAGGTCCAACGGCTACTGGACCATCAGGTCCGACGAGTACTGAAGTACCAGGTGCCCCAGGACGGCCGGGCGGACCAGGGGGCCCACGAGGACCAGGTGCACCCTGCCCATCACATTTCACAACTGTCACTCTGAGATATTTTTTAACTCTTTTCTTAATGTTGAACAACTTACCCGGAAAGTTTCCAAGTCTGGGAATCCTGAACCCTCCATGTCAACAAATGTCTACAAAAACATTCACTGTGGTTAGAGTTTTTTGTTTTCACAAGTGAAGTAATGGCTAGAAAGGCGGATATTTTCACATACTGGACGATCACCAGTGCCAGGTCCTGGAGGTCCTGGAAGACCTGGGGGACCTCTTGGTCCAGGGGAACCGTTTCCAGATTCACCCTGGAATGATTTGGAGATAACAAATTATTACCGTAAATAGAGACTTCACATGATTAGCATAATGTCTTCATGTATCGCACCTTTTGGCCTTTCATACCAGCCGTTCCTGGAATTCCTGGAATACCCTGCGGTCCAGCAGGACCCTAAAAAAATCATAAAAGTAAAGACGTCAATGGATAAATAATCAGTCAATTCAGTGAAAAGTTCTGCTAAAATGACACTTACAGCTTTTCCATCCTCTCCTGGATCACCCTGAAGGAAAAAGAAATGGTCAAAAAACTAATATTTTTATTTAACCTTTTTAATTTCTCGCACTTACAGGCTGTCCATCAGCCCCTTGAGGTCCTTCAGCCCCTTCCAGCCCTGGTGGCCCGGGTGGCCCAGCTGGACCAGCCAACGGCTGCACAACAGAGCCGTCGCCGAGATTGAAAACCTCGGCTGCAGGTCCTGGAGGACCAGGAGGACCAGGGGGCCCCTGAACGCCACGTTCACCCTTTTTGCCAGGATATCCAAAACCAGTATCACCCTGGAGAGAATAACAGGTGGGCAAGCTTTTAGATGTTTGGTTTTACTTTGCTTAGATCTACATCACTGATGGTCCACTGATCGCTCCCCTTTCACCGTCACAGAACTAATGGTTCTCTTTCTGTTACCA
This sequence comes from Xiphophorus maculatus, assembly GCF_002775205.1. Taxonomy (NCBI): domain Eukaryota; kingdom Metazoa; phylum Chordata; class Actinopteri; order Cyprinodontiformes; family Poeciliidae; genus Xiphophorus; species Xiphophorus maculatus. The sequence continues at coordinate 11,470,643 of NC_036466.1, read as the reverse complement.
ATCAACCCTGATACCTCCCCCCATCCACTCCACCATGCCACCATCCTCTTCTCTAAACCTTCACTTTGAAAATTACATTAAGCCATCCATCGTTAGGACCTCTACTTCCTATAACCTCACTGTTCAATCTCTCTTCATACATGCTTTTCTTATTGTTTCACATCTATTTGGAAGATGTTTACACCATCTATAAAATATTTAACAGAAAATGCAGGTTGGGGTGCTGAAATCTGGACACAATGCTGCAAAGCTCAAAAGTGTAGATAAGGAAGACTGTAGACGTTAGCTGTAGTGCTAAGACAGTTTCCATTGTGAGTATTGATGGATATGAAGGCCTATTTGAAGTTTTAACTATTAAAATACCATTTTTAGGATATATTTGCAAATTCCATCTATTTACGGTGACTGTGTAAGAATCCACTACCCCAAAATCAAATAAGTGCAGTTCACATACCTTTTTACCCTTTTCTCCCTAGAAGGAAAGAAAGAAAACTGGTTATTTGTGTCAGATGTTAATGTTATCTCAGAAATGAGAGATTTCTTACTTTGTCGCCATGCTCTCTACCCTGAGAGGAAAAACTTGAGCCTGAGCTGCTGCCTGAATCCCCCTTTGGCCCTGCAAGACCTCGGTCCCCTTTCAAGCCTTTCTCTCCTCTGTCGCCCTTCTCACCTTTGCCTCCTAAAGAAGAGCAACAATTTAGCCTGTTTAGGATTAACAAATGTAAAAGGCAATGCTTTTTTATCAAATTGTTTCAAATGAAACCCTGAACCTTGAAAATCTCATCTCCAAAAAATATTTTTCACTTAAGATAATAGCTAATTAACTAATCAAGGTATCAACTTACAAAGCTAGCAGCTAGCAAAGTTAGCAGTGAATGATGCTAAATGCTAATTAGGCTAGCCTTTTAACAAGCTAACAACTTTATAAAGTTGATCTCTAGTCAATCTAACAGCTGCACCATCTTACTGCTAAAATATTTTATTATTCATGCTAATAACTAGGAAAGCTGGAATCTATATAGCTAAATCAACAGCTAACTGGTCTAAAAGCTAAATAAGCTAATTAAAGCTAACATGTTATCAAAACTAACCATAACTCAAGCTAACAACCAAGAATGCTAATCTTTTCACATGCTAAATCTACCAAGGCTGACTATAAGCCATGAGCTAATAGCGCTAGCAGCTAATAAAGCTAACTAGCTACTTAAGCTAACAGCAATTTAAAGACGGAATAATCCAGAAAATACATAGATGCACTAAAATGGTTTCAGATCATCAAACAAGTTTTAAAATCCCAAAATGCATGATGCCCCAATTTGAAGACATTTAAGGCAAGAAACAGTTATTAATATAATTTGTCCAGAAAGGCTTACAAAGACATTTCTAAGGCTTTGAGATGCAAGTGAACAGCAGTGAGAATTATTGTCTACTAATGGTGAAAATATGAAACAACCTTCCCAGAGTGGCCGACCTACAAAAATTACCTGCATATCTATTTTACACAGTACACAAAGACAGCAAAAGCAATTAAATATTTTTCATTCAGAAAACTATTAACAACCAAGCATTGGTGCAATGCAAAAGGGATAAACACCACACTTGACAACCCAGAGTCAAAATGCGCTAAGCTAACTTTTAAACACAGAAGTCGACCTTTTCAGCTCTGTGGCTTGTTATGAGTATTTAATGCTCCACTTACAGATTACAACTGACAAACTTGGCGCTTGGAGCCAAACTTCATTCTCAGGTACAGACATGTTGTATCAAGTGCATATTTCAGCTGATGAGACTTTGACGCTACATGAGTAATCTTTGGAAGAGGCTACTGTACTCTGAAGAAACATTTCTTTTTCACATTTTCAAACCGTTCAACAACTTGGAAAAAGTATTTCCAAGTTGAGTTTTCATTCTTTTCACCTGAGGTTCCTCTTCTGGCTCCTTTTTGGGATGAAATTGGGGGTACAGGTACTGGACGGAGGGGTGGAAACGTGGTCTGAGAAAAACAAAAACAGCGGCAAACTAAAAGTTACTTTCCATTAGATAAAAAACATCAACACAACTATATCAGATAGTTATTATTCCAGCTAAGAAATTTGCAAACCAACCGTCTTAGTGTTTTCTTTCCGACTCCCGTCACCAGAAACCTGACATGAAAAGAAACGTGTCAAACAAACGTGTTTCTTCACTTAAATTAAGATTTTTACTGAAACACTCACTTCATCAGCGTAATCCTCATAATCACAGAAACCCTGAAATGCCTGAGGGTTTCCCACAAGTCTTAGATCTCCAATCTCACCCTTAAAAGAAACAAATAACTTATAAGTAATGAAGTAAGACAGTAGAAGCATAAATTTGTAAAAAATATAGTTAACAACTAGAACTAAGAAGTAGTTTGAGGCCTGCAGTATGACTTCCTCACTGGTGAGACATTTGAATATTTCAGCTTCTTTTATTTGGTCACTTTATATAAAATATGTCTTCAGCACCAAAGTTCTGCCTTCTAAGTCCAAAAACCAACATTTTCCAACAAGGAATATAGTTTTTAACTGGTTGCTAGCTCTGGATTTGCATCCAAGAATATTAAAGAAGATAAAACCTGTGGTACCAAGGCAATTGTAAGAGTTACTTATTTATTACCTCAAACTTGTCTGGATCAGCTCTTCCTGCTTGACCCACAAAGATCATGCTTCCAGCATCCAGGTCCATTGGATCAGGCGAGCGCTCAAACCTCACGACTTCTGGATCCCTGTCACATTCTGAGTAAAAACTGACCTGTTCGCCATTCACAGACAGAGCAAAAACTTTCCAATTGATATCAAGCATTGGAATGTCAAAGCTGGCCGCCTCATACGAAGACTCAGAATCGGGTTCAGTGTAGAAGAACTGGATCTTTTGACGACCAGACTGTGGTGTGCTGAGCTTCACACCGATGTACATGAATTTCTGGGCGCTGTCTGTGATGGAGAAGAGGACGGATGCAGCAGGAGTGGAAGCGCTGAGGTGGAAAATGATGGTGAAGTCCCTGTAGAATGGACTGGGGACAAAGTTCTGGGCCCGTTGTCCTGATGACGATGCTGAGGTAAACCTGTAGGCAGTTCCTCTGCCCCTTGTAACTTTAGCGATTGAATCCGGTGGAGGATCTCCAATCAGCTGGTGCAAAACGACACTGCTTTTTTCTGCAAGAGAGACCGAGACAGAGAATAAAACAAGAGGATATAATGTGGACCAGATGAACAAAAAGTTGCTGGTAATCCAGTTCCCACAGACTGTAACAGGCCAAAAATAAACAACCAGCACATTTGAGAGCAATAATTACATTTTCATACACCAACAATCTCAAGGGGGAACAAGTTTTGGCCTTTGGCTGATTCTTGAAAGATGTGGGGTTTACCCCAGGGTATACATGATGTCAGTGTTTTGTTTCTGTGGAAATAATTTAGCAGTAAATTACAACCCTAACAAAGGCCATTTAATGGGAAATTGCAATCTAACATGTCTGCAACCTTTATTTCTGTACGTTTTGGCTAGACTATAACTTGAGGTGGGAAGAAATTGTCTAATAAATCTAATGTGCAATAAACACATTGAATGTAATGTCTTAAGGCTGATTCAACTCCTGAGAGGGGCCCACTTTGGTTATGCAGTAAGGATTATCTTCTTATGGCTTGCTTAAAGCTGGTGTTTTTGGTCAGTGGTTGTTTTCACTTACTTTAATGCATGTAATGCAGAATCAATGAATAAAAATAGACTAATCTGAGGTATCTAAGATCTCAGCGGGAGAGAGACGGATTGTAGTCTAATGGTGAAAGAGAGCTGAGCCAAATAGCAAAGCTGTTGGTTTATCATTCCAGATCCTCGTCTTGTCAGAATATGGAACACAACCCAGAGTAAATATCAACCAAATTAACGTTTAAATATAAGAGGGATGTTTATGTGGGCCTTGCCAACCTTGTGCCTTATGAGTCATATTTAATGCTCCAGTTGCAGATTAAAATGGACAGAATTGGCCTTTGGGGTAAAACTCCATACTCTGTTCCAGACAATTAGTGTCAAGTACATATTTTAGCTGACTAGACTTTGACGCAGCATTACTAATCTTTGGCAGAGGCTTCTGGATTCTGAGGTATCACTTCTGTTTCACTTCTCCAAGTTGTTCTATAACTTTTGACTATATTTCTTGATTTAGTTTAGATTTTGTTTCACCTGAGGTTTTGATTCCAGCTCCTTTTTGGTGTGAAATCGTGGGCTTGGAGACTGAATGGAGGGATGTAGAAGAGACCTGAGGGGGCAAAAGTGTGAAACTGAGATTTATTTTATGTTAAATATAAATATGCACAAAATCCTCAACACAGTTAAAACATCTATGTTTATTCTAACTGGACAATCTAAAGAAGTCTACAAACCTACCGTCTTTCCTGTTTGCTTCCTATCAGCCTTTCTGTTGCCATCATCTCCAGAACTCTGAGACATGACAAGGAATGTGTTAAACTAATGTTTTGATTCGCTTTAATTGAGATGATTACAGAAAAACTCACTTCATCTGCGTAATCATCATAGTCACAGAAGTCCTGAAATGCCTGAGGGTCTCCGACGAGTCTTAGCTCTCTAATTTCACCCTGTAAGGACACAAACAACTTGTAAGCAATCAAGTATGATAAAGAACCATGAATAGTTAAATTTATGAAGAGAGGGACTCTTGACAGAGCACAGGAACGGGAGACAGAGGCAAAAAATGTGGACTCTCTAGTTGGAAAACTGTGGATTATGGGACAAGGTGGATCCAACCTTCATCAGCACTCTTATGTGCCGATGTGAACACTGGTTTTGAGAGTGCTAAGGAGACGTTGAACAGACCCTGTTGCTTTAGCTCCAAGCATTAAGTAGTGTCCTTATGCTTGGGGAAGTCCTCTGAAAAGATGGGAAGTAGACTGTGGTCCTCTAAGAAGATGACAAGAGGGTTCTGGTGCAGTAGAGAAGGCACCGACCAGATTTTCCTGACCGGTAGTTGAGGTTTCTGTCAGGCCTGTAGCACAGAAGTGGAGGCGTCTCAATGAAAATGCCATCATCTGTGGCCCTATTGCAGGCTATAGGGGATAACATCCTCTGGAAGCTCTTTGGACCAACTCCAGGTGAATCCAGCACCAGCTTAAACCCACCAGTCCAGTTCTGCAGGATCCCTATGGGAACGGTGTGCTTGGCCCACAATTTGGCTGGATTCTTCTGTCAAGAAGTGTGTGGTTGACACACACTAGAGATTGGCAATTAAAGGTTCAATAAAAAAGAAATCTTACAGAACTAGAAAGAAAGTGAACATGACGTGGAGTACGGACAGAGTAAGGCTTGACTAAGTAGATAAAACCTACTTAGACAAATGTAAGAGTCACTTATTTATTACCTCAAACTTGTCTGGATCAGCTCTTCCTGCTTGACCCACAAAGATCATACTTCCAGGATCCAGGTCCATCGGATCAGGCGAGCGCTCAAACCTCACGACTTCTGGATCCCTGTCACATTCTGAGTAAAAACTGACCTGTTCGCCATTCACAGACAGAGCAAAAACTTTCCAATAGATATCAAGCATTGGAACGTCAAAGCTGGCCGCTTCATACGAAGACTCAGAATCGGGTTCAGTGTAGAAGAACTGGATCTTTTGACGACCAGACTGCGGTGTGCTGAGCTTCACACCGATGTACATGAATTTCTGGGCGCTGTCTGTGATGGAGAAGAGGACGGATGCAGCAGGAGTGGAAGCGTTGAGGTGGAAAATGATGGTGAAGTCCCTGTAGAATGGACTGGGGACAAAGTTCTGGGCCCGTTGTCCTGATGACGATGCTGAGGTAAACTTGTAGACAGTTCCTGCGGCCCTTGTAACTTTAGCGATTGAATCCGGTGGAGGATCTCCAATCAGCTGGTGCAAAACGACACTGCTTTTTTCTGCAAGAGAGACCGAGACAGAGAATAAAATTAAACCTTTGAAACATTTCTAAACCTAAAATAAAATCCTCCTGGTGTTTAACACCAATTCTAAGGTGCAGGAGACCTACAAGTTTGCTCCAACACAACTGATTCAAAGGGTTGCACAAACCTATCCAACATGTCTTCAAATTCTGCAGTCCTGTGAATAACCCACTGATTAAAATGTATCGAATCAGAACGACTCTGTAACAAACAGTCTAATTACTAATTAGGAAATCTTATGTTGGGGTTTAAAACAAAACCAGGCACAAGCTGCTGCAAAGATAGTTAAAAATCAAATGGAGCAATGAGCACCGGAGGAAAAACAAATAAAGCTGAAGGTTAAAAAGAAACCTGAAATTTCAACTAGCAGAGTCCTTGAGCAATACATCTGAGACATTTAGATACAGAAACACAAGACACAGAATTATGAGCTACATTTATGAGACAGAGTGGGCCCTATGAACAAAGACCTGATGATAATCCAGCTCCCATAGACTGAAATATGCTAAAAATGAAGAAGTAACAGCTTTGAGAGCAATAAGACATTCTGATACACCAACAGTCACAGGGGGAAACAAATTTTGGCCTTGTGCAGATTCATGGGAGACATGGAGTTTTCCCAAGTTGATGTGGGATGTCAGTGTCTTTGAAGCAGCATTACTCACTGAAGGAACTATATACAATCTTTCAGGTCTGGAAAAGCTTTTTGACGTCTTTGGAGAGCGTTGATAAGGAAAACAATGTTTGGTTTTGCTCCTGGACTAATTACCTGGATAGATTCCAACAGAAACGGTACAAGGATTTTACCCTTGAGCAGATGGGACACTACAATATTTCCATGACAAACTAAACTGTAAAAAACACCCATGATAATTAGCTACTTAAAAGAGCTCTACGTTGTTTCCTCTTAATTTAGATGTAAATTTAAAGAAAGCAGCTTTAAATCTTCCCAAGGAGATGCCAATGTAACAATCTTTTATTGCAAAACCGTGCAGCTTTATTATTGTTTTCTTGTGTTTAGCTTAGCGTGGACCTTTGTGGGATTTTGATCCAGCTGAATCTGGGGTGGGACAGGGTGGTCTTCTTCCCACTGAGGGCACCTGCTATCAGTTCATCTCCCATGAATGCAGCTGCTGCAGCTGTTGCAGCTCATGTGTGTAGAGAAAGTTCACTTCAGCAGGGTAACTTGCTTTTAATTGAGACCCTCCAGTTCTGCTCTAATTGGATAAATTTCCCCATCTGGAAGTTGTTTAAACCAACCACAGTTTCTCCACAAACATAAACCAGAAGTAATCAAATGAACCTCCACTGAACAGGAACAATTTCTGCCTAAAAATCAGACATGCAGTTTTAATTTGATTACACTTGCAACCTGTTTCCTGACCTGTAGAGTTATTTAAGGTTTTTCTAAGAGGCTGGCTTCAGAAGACAGATTTATACATCCTACATCCAAGAATCTTACATTTTATTAAAGAATCTGAATTATTAGACAGAAAGTAGATGTATTTCCTCTTCACTTTAGTTTATAAACCTTTAAAACATTGGATCAGTTGGTCCAGTGGTGTGGTCAAACTTTTCAAGACAGTGAAGATGATGGTGGACCTTTGGAAACACTCCATCCTCAGCAACAATGTTTCTACACTCCTGTTTCCTAAAACATCATTTCTCTGGACCTGATATAGATATTGGACTTCCTGCAACTCAAGTTGTACAGCCTTCTACAGAAACCGTTTTTTTATTCAGTCTGCCCTGTTTCGTTTCATGTCTACTGAGAGAATCATCGAGACTAACCATCCCTCCGTCCAGGACTTGTACATATTTCACATGATTACTGGTGTATCATTTCCAGACATCTCAGAGAAATGCATCACTGGTTAACAAGTTGAAGGAAAAGCCTCTTCCAGCAGTAGTCAGAGGCTCAGATGGACAGATGGGCAAACAGGAGGAGGAAGGAAATGCGTGTCAGATATCCATGGGAAAGTGGACCATGAGGGATGAAGCACACAGCCCCAAAAGAATAAGACTGACAGAAAACACTGGTAGAAACATGCCAGAAGGCCATTATGGAGCAAACAGGATTCCTCCAGAGGTTGAAGAGAGCCTCCTATCCTCCCCGGGGGAGACATATAGATTTCCTTGTAGAAATCTATCCAGGCAAAGATTTACTACTTAAACCTTAAATTGTTACAGATACAAAACATAAATGGCTTCAGAAACACTAGTTAACTTTCTTCTTGACCTAAAATGTCTTCATTGGTAGAAAAAAAAAGAATCATTGTGCGTAATCTTTGTAAGTACTATTTCCAGCCAGGACTGAATTTCACCTAATTGTAAAAGCTGCCTGTCTTATTAGGCCGAACAAACCCGGCAGAGTGATGCTAATCTGACCACATAATGACACACTGTGCTAAATCACACCCTTTATCCTCAAATAACCTGAAACCGAATACTGGCGTTCACACAGTCAGCAAGAGACAAACATTTTCGCTAACCTGCTGCTCAGCTGTAGTTCTGTCCTCTGGAGACCAACCTGTTAACCAACCCGCTGATAGGGGTTGGTTAACAGGGGTTACTGTGAAGTTTCATGATTTAAAAACATACTTTTAAGCCAAGAATTTGGTCCAAGCAGAGAAACAAGACATTGAAGTATGTAATTAATGAAAAAGTTCTCACTATTTCCAATAGGACAACTCTTTGCCTTCCACTAAAATATTATACGACATGCATACATTGCAGAGCAAAAGGCTCAAACTGCTGGAGGGCAAGAGTCCACACTTGAATTAAACAGCTAAACTTCCTCACCAGCATGCAGTCAAGCTCTGCAGAGTTCAACATATCAGGTAATATTAGAGCCAGTTGTGCTGAAGCAGAGCGACATCTAAAAGTTGCAGACGACCGCAACAGTTTGAGACCGCTGGTGTAGAGGAAGGAGCAATCTTTGACCAATCCTCTGATGCTCTTTTCTCTTCAGCTCACCTCACAGGTGAAATTAAGTCTGTAGACTAACATGGGCATTGAAGAAGGTTGATTTTATGCCCTCAAACTCTTGTTTGTGTCAACTTGACTGTACATTTTGAATCACTATCCTGCTGCAAAACCCAACGATGACAGAGCCCATCAGATTTATTTTTCAAAATTATATTTCAAGAAATATACCAAGACATGTATCGCCAACAATATTCACAAAACCTTTGGAAAGAAAACAATTTGACCACAACATAAATCAGAATGTCAAGATTTCTTTAGAAACTTGGAAATACTGCAGTTTTCCTCCCAGATTATCAGTCACTCATTTAGTATTAAAACAAAACAATAACATAGACAGGAAGTGACATCATGACCCATTGGTAGCCGACATCAAGTACTAGCCAGTTACGGTTAGCATGACTTTGCCTGATGAAGTTGAAATAAAAGTTTCTCTTAAATAATTTGTTCACAGAATTTTGTTTCTCCAATAGAAACAATGAACAAACAATATCTAAGCTTTGAAAGCTCAACAAACAAACTAAACAAAGTCATTTTGCAGCATAAATTGTGTCTCAAGTTTCCTTTAACATGATTTTAAAATATAATCTCATTCTCATGTCTTGTCTTGTATCATTACTCCTCCAATAGGTATTCTTACACGTTCCTAGATCTTATCATCTTTACAATTACCTTCATTAGTCCTACAAGAAGCAGAAAAGAGGAGAGAATTGGCTTTGGGTGTCTGAGAATATCTTCTGAAACCAGCTTTGTTGAAAAGTGCAGCAGAAACTTTATTCAGGAGTATTTTGGTGCTGCAAGCATGTTCAGGAAATTAGGTTAATTTCTGAAAAATTGGATTTACTACCTCCTTTAAGCTCCAGCTCTAAGTAGTCCAAAAATACATTAGGGTAATTTGTAGAGACTTTAAAAAGTATCCAAGTATAAGAAAATGTTTCAGCTGATATCACTTTAAGTTCATAGAGGCCAATTCCAAGCTTCAATAAAACCCTTTTTCAGACAGCATCCCACAATCAGCCTGCTCATCTCCTAATTATCTGCCCAACACTCATTTGCTGCAAGTGTTTCTGGTTTCAAAGGGTAGGCGACTGGCTCTGCCCTTTGACCCCTGGCAGAAGCCGCAAACTGCCTTGTGTCACACCAGCGACAAGGCTTCTCTTTTTTTCCAACCTCGACATTGTTGCTCTCTCCCAAACCAAGGACACAATATATGCAGTCTTCCCCAAGAAAAAAACGATTTCCCACCCACAGCATCCATCAGAAATGTCATCTGCAGCTTCCACCCCTACCCAAAAAAGTTTCTCCCACAGCAATGACCTCACTGACTTTCCCTCTCTGGGATTATGGAAAGGAGCAGATCCCAGTAACTGATTAGAAGTCAGCACAATGAAGAGGAGATATAAACCAGAACAGAAACGGAGGACTGGGATGGGGGAAAACCCGTCTGACTCACTGATACTGAACAAAAAAAAACAAAACCACAATTTTATTACTGATAATCCAATGAAAATCTAAATTATTGCACAAAAATGATAGAAGAGCCTGAATATGTGCCAAAACAAATTCTGTAGTGCTTTCTAGTGGGTTGCAACAATGTTTTGTCTTCATTCCCTATTTTGATTTTAATAGTTTAAATGCCTAATAGCCCTTAATATGCATTAACTCCCATACTGTAGCATCCATGGTCTTCATTAAATCTGCCAGAGTGATTAAATGGTTCTGATCTCCAGGTAACCTGTTCAGATTCTGCGATTTTAGTAACTTTGCATATTTTCTTTGGTAATCAACTACAGTCGCTGGTTTCTACTGGTTATAAATAGTTATTAGTCAAATTATTAGCTTTGGTCTGGGCCCACTGATAATTAATTCTTACTCATATTGTTATTAGCCACATTAGCTGATAATAATCATGAATTACGATGTCTGCAGACGACATTGTGATTTTTATGGATCAGGAATAAGAAGGTCAGGAGACATGAGGAGAAAAGAATGAAAGTGGGTGACAGTAACACATAATACATGTGTGAGAACAAACTCCAGGGAGTAAACGGTTTGAAGATGAATGAGTTTAAGTACTCAGGGTCAACTATCCAAAGCAATCGGGAAGTGTCAGGAATGATTTGTGACAAGAGGCTGCAAGAGAAAGCGAAGGTTTACAAGTTGGCAGTGAGACCTGCTATTATATATAGACATATATATCCACGGCTATATATCATTAAGACTGGAGAAGATGTTGAGTTTTCACTAGGAGTGAGAGAATAGACAGCTCCGGTTCAGTAATTTGAGACAAACTTTGAAGTTGAGGTGGTTTGGGGATGTGCAGAGGACAAATCAAGCAAAAGTTGATCATTAAGAGTGAGAAGGAAAAGAAGAAGACCTGAACTCCTTCATTTCTTCCACATTTTGATCAATTTAAGTTGATTCTTTGCATGTGTTTCAAGTTTAAAACCCGTAAAACTATAATTTGTACTTTGCAATATAGAAAAAGTTGTCTAAATATGAACCTGGAACATCTGTCCATTAAATTTGGGACATTTGTATGAACTGTTCCTATGGGAAAACATACTGACAGTTTTATGGAGCACAGTTCAGAGGTTAACCCTGAAAATTAGCTGACGACCCGACACTGCTAAGTTTATAAAGACTAAAACACAAAAAAGAGGTTTTTTAGCATTACATCCCTTTGGATTTTACAAAAAAGAAGAAAAGCTTTTAAATTATTTCTTTACAATGCGACTTGATTTCAGCATAAAAGGGGATTTTGTTTATCTTGAGTAACCAGAATCGCAGTAAATAAGACGTCAGGTAACTCAGAAAAGTCAAACAATTTCATACTATTATACTGTTTCATTTTGTTTCATTCTCTAGGACACAAATCAAAAAATGTGATTTGATTCACTAAACTGTAACCAGCAGCTACATTTACTAATTTATTGATATGCATCGATGCTAAAATAGTAGAAATAATCCTGACAATATGGACAGTTTAGTTTTTTTTATTTTATTGCAAATTTTACACAAAAATAGTCGAAGACTTTGGATTTAAGTGACTACCAACTCCGACCTGCAGGTGGCAGTATTTCTTACTTTTATGATACTGGTGCCTCAGCCTTACTTGATGTTAAGTGATTGATATGGCAAATAACAAGAAGTTACATTTAAACTCAGGCATAAATATTGTAAAATTCATCATTATTTAATTTTGAGAAAACAGAGAAATCTATTTATTAATATTTAAACAGTTTGTTAATGGGTTTTATCAATTGGCCCAAAATAAAAATGAGTTTGACACCCCTGATTTAAAATATAACATATTAACTTAAGTTGCTTCATGTTGGACACGTCTAGCCAAAACGTGTAACGACATTTAAAACTACAGACACAAACAACGTTGACCAGATCTGAAATGTATCGGCACTCAGGATACATTTCAATCCACCGGGTTACCTGTCCTGCTACCAACAGCTGCACACCCAGGACTCTCGTACTCCTGCTCTGTTTCCGGCAGGAAGTGACAGTCCACCGGGAGACGCCCGTTTTCCAGGGACGCCCAGCAGCTGTCCTGCATCACGTGGCAGAAGCCGCGACAGGGAAGAGGTGCAGCGGGAACCGGGCACCTGGGTGCCAGCAGGAGGCAGAGGAACCGCTCTGTGTCGCGGTGACACCCCGCCCTCACAAGCCACACCCACTCCCGCAGGACAGCATCCACCTCCTCCACGGAAGTGTGGTTGAAAAAGTTTGGCAGCGAGAAAACGTTTGGCTGTTTGCATATCGGCCAATCAGAGGGGACAGGGAAGCAAGGTGAAGTGGTGTCAACGCCGGACCAAAACCGATCCCCTTCCCCAACCCCCTGCTCCACCCTCGCCCCTCTCAACCTGCCTTTTTCATCTGTACTGTTGGGCTTTGCTGCCTCCACCGTCCCTGTCAGGCCTCCACTGGTAGTCCAGGCGGTTGTAGTCGCATCCCAGTTGTCGACAACCTGACGTATTCCTGTTGCCACTTTAAGGATTTCCTCCCCAACCTGCGATATTTTCCCATCCTCCGTCCCTTCTGTCACCAACACCCCACTGGGAGTGGTGGCTCCTTCTGTGGTTAGGCTTAATGTTGTAGATTGAGGTTGTTTGGAAAACCACCAAGCCTCCAAGCTGCCAGCACAGAGAACCAGGAGAAGTGACCACATCTGGATCCCCGACATGCTGCTGCTGCTGTTTCCCTTCAGCACAGAGCTCCACTGTTTCCCCTGAACGCCACCTGTTAGCCAGACGCTCAGCAGTCAAATCCAGGCTGACCGGGGCTCACTGAGCGTCCGCTGTATGGCAGCTCAAACATAAACCGCTCAGAGACCCTCCCAGTGAACAGGCCAAAGGGGGAGACCTGAGATGTGATGACAGAAAGTTTCCCCAACTCCTCCCTGAATGACTTAACAGCTGGCTCCCACAATCTGCAGAAATAGCTTGAAATATTCAGATTAAATTCATATTTTCAGACCCAAAACTCATTTTGTCGTATTATTCCAGACTGGTACGCAAAGCAGGGCAGAGGAAATGCTTGTGAAAGAAGAGAAATGACTTGTAATAATGTAATCTGACATTTCTGCAAAAACGTTTGATATTTCTCCAAATTCTATCTATAAACCTTCATGTATTTTGTTGGGATTTGATACAAGAGAAAGAAGTTTCTGCAAAAATCTAAAGAGTGTGGCATGTTTTTATATTTTCAACTTGATGCTTTTCAATAACATCCTCCAAAAACAATTTGGTTTGAAGAGATGGTTTGAACTTCCTCTGGGTCTCTGATCAGGTGTAAAAACAATACCTTGTTGCCATGGTTACACATCATCACTGCACAGCCGCCGATGCCAGAGGGAAAAATTGTCCAAACATGCAATGATTCAACCAAAAATATATGCAAATATGCAATGTATTAGTAACATTTTAGGAGTATTCATTTATAAAATAATAATTATTGTGTGTTTTCTAAATAAATATGTTTTTTTAAGTATTATTTCTTTAAAAGGAAATGTCTTCTGCCACCAGACTGTGGGAAAAAGCAGGAAAATCCTGTGGAAAAATGAGAGCCGCAGCTGACAAATTAGATGACGCTGTGAGAAAACTCTCCACGTGTTGCGACAGAAAACAAATGAGCTGCAGCCGACGAGAAGTGAATCAAATAGGAGGGCATGGTTCGGCTAAACAGCCCTGACATGAGCTTCGCTGCTCGTTTTTCCACCAGAACAACAAACGCAGAAGAAGTCCGTTTATGTTCTGGTTGAAATGTGATGAGCAGCACAGCTGGACAGAAACACAGCAGCAGCACGGAGTGATGAATGAGAGGCAGCAGCTGACATCTCACTGTGAAAATCCCCAGACTTCCAGGTTCTCACAGATAAGAGAAGCAGGCATCTTCCTCTTCCTCCTCATCGTCATAGGGTCCATGTCGTCTGCCAAGCGGGACGTCCAGCTGTTCCACATTCCAGCTGCTGGACCTCACACACCCAAAACTGCGTGGCACACTCGTTTATTCAGACAACGTTGCTGTTAGCAGATGTGCTGAACGCTCTCACTGCAAAAACACAAAAGTCATTTTGGTCTCGTTTCTTGACACATTTGAAATAAGTCAAAACTATTTCACAAGTTGCCTTTCAGGAAGAGATAGAGGCTTGTTTTGTTTTAGGTAAATAATTCTTTAATATTGATGAAAAAGAACTTGTTGCATTGGTAGATTATTTCACTTACAACAAGACATTTTTCCCATGTTAAAAGTTAATTTATCTGCCAATGGAACTCATCAATATTAAGCAATTATTTACTTAAAACAAACCTTTAAGTAAATAATTACTTAATTATTTACTTAATAAATAAATAAGTAAATTCTGCATTCTGGGTAAATGCAACCTAAACAAAGTTTAGCGAGAGAAACGACTCGTGGAACTTTGCCACAGACAAATAACCACTAAAATCCATTTCTGCTTACATTTTGCAAAGAAGGAAGTTGCGCTGAGTGTCTTCAGAGGTTTTCCTGTTGTTTCCATCAGTGGTTCTCGTTGCAGCGCCCCCACAGGCGAGGAGGGGAGCAGGCTTTCAGAGTTTAGTTCATTTGAGTCAGTGCAGAGTGAAAGTGAGCTGCAGCAGCTTAACATGTAACAAATGTTGCTATTTTGGTTGCAAATTGAACCGAGTCTACTGGAGTATTAGGTGTGGGAAAACCCTCAAAGCAGTGTTGTCTCTTAATAAGTAAAATGTTAAAAATATAACTTTAATTCGACACTGTGTTCAACAGAGAAAATGTATGTAGACATCGCTAAATAAGTAAACCTCTGACACATTTTCTTTATTTTATTATTGTGGTATTTAGCAATCTGACTGACCTAAAACATGAGAAGTTTGGTCGGATTTTACTTCAGTGTCAAAAGAAAGCTGAAAAAAGCTTTTTATTGTGTGTGTTACTGTATCACCCAGAACTGAATATTAACTGAACATGAAGTGACTTAGAGTTTTGCAGCAATTATCTTAATAAGTCACAGCAGCTTCCTGTTTCTCTCGTTTCCCTTCTCATTATTCTCCTCCTGTCTGTGAGGCAGAACAAACACATCAACAGCTTTAGAAACTAATAAAACCACATCACCATTCATTTCTGTCTGATAACATGATCCCAAATGCTGACTTAACATTCCAGATTTATGACCCGGAACATCATCACCCACCAGTTCTGATCACTGTCTGCTGTTGCTCCAGGCAACTAAGCCATAAAAAGTTCAGCTTTTTACTCTCTGCTGTGTTTTTTCTCCACTATTCGTTGCACAGGAGCAGATGTGTTTCATCAGGAGTGTTTTCTGGTGGACAATAACACATCTGAGCATGTGAACTGTGTCTGAAACCTGATAACATGAATCTGATAGAGCTGAGAAACTGCAGCAGGACCTTTAAAATCTTTACATTTAACTTATTAAATAAGTGTGGAAATGCATAAAACATTATTAATTATAATATGCAAACAGTAATTCATATGAAGTCCAAACTACAAGCAGAAAGCAGGACAAAAAAATTCATATTTTTCACACATGCTGATGCAGCCATACACCACAACAACCAGCAGATGGCAGCAGAGTCTTAGCTCACGGTTAAACTCCATTTATTACTGATTTAATGTCAAAATAAAAGCACTGGATGAACAGAAATCTGATTTTAACATTATAGTTTCTATTTGTTATTGAAATTTGGGCAGAAATGTTGGTAGAAATGTAGTATTTGGTGATTATTTTGTTTTTTTCTAACGGTAAAATGATGTGCAGTACTGGTTTGTTGACTCTGCAGCTCCTCCAGAGTTACCATTGGCTGCTTCTCTAATTAATCCCCTCCTTTCCTCGCCTCTCAGTTTAGTCAGGCTTCCATTTGATCCACATGGTGCTTTCCCACTATCAGATAAGTGGAATCATCTACAAAGCCAAGCAGGCAAAGTAGAAGAAAGTTTCCCTCAAGGCTACTTTGGCAGAAACTCAGAAATCAGCACCCATAACAATCCTGTAGGATGTTGGCGTGAACAAAAGCAACAAGAGGCTGCAAGACATTTTAATTCCCTCATGCAGCCGCGGGCGCTGCATTCACAGCCGACTGCAGACAGTCAGGCCCTTGTTTGAGCCGCTGAATGAGGGCGTCTGTTTTAGAAAGTGCTCTGTTTTCAGGAAAATAAATTAAAAGCTCTTAATGAAATGAGTGGCAGAGGAAAATGAAAAGTAACTTTGAAGCTTGTTTCGGTGGTTAGAAGTGAAACTATTATCTGAACTCAGCAGCATTTCAGCTGCAGGAGCTTCAGGCGACGTGAGCGTGAGGCCTTGCTGCTGCTGCAGGTTTAAATTCCTGTAGGTCGAGGACTGATTATGACCCCCATGATGTTAACGCTGAGTCATAAAACAGAAAAATTACAGACGAGAGAACGTTTTAGTTCAGAAAGTTCGTTCTGTAGCAAAAAACAGTCATACAGTAAAGAAAATGTGGACTTTCCCCACTGATAAGGGAATAAAGTTCAAATTTAACCAGACAATTCAAAGAGGTTCTGATGCAGGAATATTTTGATGTATCCATCCTTGAACCTGGATTTAAGAAATAAAAATGGTGGAACAGAATATCTACCAAGCATTAGGCCCGACTAAATTAAACTTTTCTGTAATGCTGGAGACTCTAAGTGCTTAATAAAATGTATTTAGAGGATTAAAAAGGTGAATTTTGCATGATTAAAAGTGTTAAGATACAACAAAACACCATTCTTATTTTGTAATTTCCGCTAAGCCTTTTTCTTATTGGCGTCTCAGCTGGCTCATAACTTTACCTTCTTATTTATTTACGAACAACAAAACAGAAAACAGTTTGAGAGAGAAATTATCTTCCTTATTTTGTACAAATGTACAAAAGCTTTAATTTCACAGGGAATAATAATACTAATCTCTCTGTAACATAGAATTTATTTTATATTTGAAAGTATTTTTTCACTGTTTTACTTCTTTGATTGTTTTAGATTGAAACCACACTCATTCCTAATAATTCTCTAAATATTCTAGATTATATTTTGGTTAGAAGCATGCACCAATTGTGTCAGATTTCAGACAGCTTGAAACATCTGCTAAGTCCAAACATTTAAATCTCTACCCAGGTGTCCCAGCTATTGAATTAAGCTAAATTTAGCATGAAGCCGTATGCTGCATGTGGATTTCTGATGATTAGATCTGAAGGAGCGAAGCAGGTGAGAGCAGAAGCCTCAGCCACCATCGTCACGAGTTCTGCAGCTGGAAAAACAACATTCCCCCATTAGCTGAGATCAGAACGGCCAGCGCGGACCTTCACACGGACTGTACATGGAAAGATGAAAGATGTAAAACCAAACATCCTGTCACCCCCTCTGCATGAGGTCACACCTCTGCTGCAACACTTTAACATCTTGCAGCAGGTAGAAAACACCCCCAGCTGCACTGGGGAGACTTTGAAGTTTCACTGGTTGCAGTCTGCAGGGCTAATCAACCGCAGGAGGCAAACGAAGCTGCATGCGAGACACGCTTGGGATAAAAGCTGCAATTACACAAAACTGGGAGTAAACTGCAGATGGGAAAAGTCCCTGAGGTGATGTGGAGCACAAGAGACGCCGCGAGTTTGTTTTAAGAGGCCGAGCTTTCACTATTTAGTCAACCTGTCCAAACGCTGCATACACAAGCAGATCTATAAAAACTACAAGTTAAATCATCTTCTTGAACTTTCCAAATATATATTTTTAACTCAAAAGCAGGAAGAGAGAGCTTCAAAACTAAAAGTTTGAGAATCGTTAAGCAAATAATCAATAAATCATTGAGTCATGATTTATTACTTTTCTCTTTTCTCACAGCTTTTGTTTCAACTTGTCCTTGTTTTTGAAGGACTATTTTGTTCACATAGACTTAATAATTCATTTTATGTGTCATTTTGTTCATTTATTTTGGATAATTAACATATCTCTATAAAAGGTTCATTAAAATTTAAAGTTTACTGATTTTTCAAAATGTGTTATTATGTTATTAGCATAATATTACTTGAAAATGGTCTCAAAACAACGTTATTGTTTAGCACAATAACTTCTGTTACAATTTCATTGTGACTGCAAATAAAAATTAATTTTGAAATTAACTTTTTCTCTTCATTAGAAAAAGGAAGTGATTTGAATAAAAAAAACTTTATATTGTAGACAAAGAATGTTTACAAATGTCTATTCTAAACATTTTGATAATTTTTTACATATTTTTAATTAAAATTAGTTTTTGTTTGAATAATAATGAAGCAAATTTACCTCCATCTATACAAATCAATTTATAATTTTTGGGAGAAACAAGAAATAATTTATGTTTACATAGACTAAGTGTTATTGTTCTAGTTTTTACTGCCATATACAGTGAAATAATCTGGCTCTTAATTAAAAAAATAAGTAACACATAAAATTATTAATAGATAATCCAATAAATTGTTTTATACTACTTATTATTAAATCAGTATTTATTGAATCAAACTGATATCAAACTGAATTGTGGTCCAAAGAATCAAAATTAGAATTTAATTGTGAGGTTATTAACTGGAGGTAAGATACTGACTGCTCAAAAGTACTCATCTTTAAATAAACTGAACATTTTTAAAACTTTATACAGCCAATCAAAACGTGGGATCAGATTATATGAGCAAAAAAAGTAAAATGTTAGAGTAAATTTAATTCTTACTACAGAAATGGCTTCATAAATCTCAGCTAACTATTAAAATAACATTCAGTTTACATAAACATCTAATCTAATCTGATCAGGATTGTAGGAGGTGATTAACTTTACAGATTAAACCCAAGAAAACATGTCACACATGGATTATAATTCATTCATCTGTAGTGCATTTAAAGTTTGTATAACCGATTATTTCCTGTATAACTTCACTCTTTATAGTCTTCGCTTCCTTCGTAAAATCTCCCTTCTCTTTGTTTTCAGCCTTTAAAAGCTCAAAATATTAGCCAAGAACTTTTCTCCTGTAAATCCCAGGCGGAAAATTAGGGCTTCGTGTTCAGGCAGGTAATAGACTCTCCAGTCGGGATAAATAAACTACTATTCTCAGCTCCAATTATCCCACAAACCCCCCTGTATTTTCTTTACACCCTGAATACACACCATGGAGCTTAGAGTTTTATTACTCCCACTTGCGTCTGCTTTAATATATAAGCTCTGATATAACATAAAACATGGCGTTGGGCCACCCAAGGGAAGCATCTTCTGCTCGTTATGAGCTAAAAACTGTAAATCTGGAGTTAAATGGAACAAACGTAAACAAGGAGGATGTAGAGATCCACTCTGTCGACAGAACCAGATGGTAAATGACTGTTTTATGAGGCTTTTTTTATGACTAGAGGCAAAACATTCCCTTATTTGGAGGATTTTAACAATCATGCTTCCATTTATCTTTTTGTATAGATTATTTACCTTCATAGAAACTTGTAAACTCTGCAAAAACCTGCATTTTTATGCACTGAAATGTTTCTGACTTGATGTGTGAATTCCTGTAAAGCTTGCAAAGCACTTCTGCATATTGAGAGGCTTTGTCTCGACATGAACGTGTGGGCATGCCTGAATGTCAGCATAATATTTGTGTGTATACATATATATGTGTGTGTGTGTGTGTGTGTGTGTGTGTAGTCTGCAGAAGAGACAAGCTGCCAGGTAAAATTAGGCCATGAAGATGATGAGTGTCTGTTTTACTGGGAGGGTCTGATGAGCCCTGGAGAAACGAAAATCTGAACTTTTAATTTGATTTAAAAGAGCAAATTCACCTTGCTCTTAAAATTGAAAGCGTAATTCACAGAAAATGTTAATAACGTAACAGAATTACACTGATTCTTCAAGGATTTTTAATTAGTTAAACTTGGTTTTCTTTGAAAAGATCAATAAAATGAAACAGAAAAATGCATTAAAAGAAAAACTGCACCACAAAAAGGCTAAAATTTAATGTAAATATCTGCAAAATAACAAACAAAATGTAAAGGAGCAACAATAGTCGACATAAAATGGTCAGAAAAACATCTATGGTGACAAAAATAAAACAAAGAAAGAACTGAATATTTAAAAAAACAAAAAAACAACAACAACACATAAAACTGTGCTTAAAACATTAACTACTTCTGGCAAAAGTTGGAAATTAACCACAAAAAGACACAATAGCCACAAAGAAACACAAGAATACATTTTTGGGTGAAAGCTGCAGAGAAACAATGGTCATTAAACGTTGCCATGTTTAAACTAAAGCAGTGAGTTTTTGCATGTGGGAAAAAATCTCTTAGGCTTTGCTGGAACACAATTAGCTGGAACCGCAATGAAATATGTTACAAGCTAAACTATGAAAACCGAGCAAACATGCAATAATTAGCCGAGCAATTGAGCAAAATGTACGTTCAGAAACAAACGATGAAGCTTTGCATGTTTTATCAGAACATTACAGAAGTACAGGAAGAGGAAAAAACTTAAGAGAGAAAAGGAGAAGTAGAAATAAAGTTTTGTTGGTGGTGTGTGTGTATCTAATGGATACCAAGGAGACCCTGCAGGCGGGTCGTTTTAGGCAGCAGTTGCCAGGCGATTGGGGAGAGTTGGCATTGCACTTACCTCTAATTGATGCCACATTGTTCCACAACAACCACAAATACATTAATGCACATTCACACACACCATGCGGTGGTGAGTTTTTAATCTGTTGGCTTGTGTCTACCTTGATCCATGATTTGTGTTCATCTGCACCAGTTGCAGTTTCCTGGACGATCTTTAAAAAGCCTCATCTGTTGATTCCGATTTTGGTCGATACCAATTTTTAAAATCTGAAATGTTGCTAAATATAGCAAGAAAGTTGCTGATTTGGCAACAGAGTTACTTTTAAACATGCAACATGAACTGGGAGGTAGATGAGATCTAGGAGGAAGATCAGCTTCACCTGTACACATCAGCCGATCACCAATTACTAAACAATTTAGGAAATCATCCAATCGATAAATTGGTGCACCCCTACTTTCCTACAACGGATGCAGGTGCATCTGAGGTGCATTTAAAGTTTATATACAACCGATTCTATCTTATATAATGTTGCAGTTTAAATGTGGCGCTAAAGTCGCATAAAAACAAAAACAAACTCAAAAACAACTTCTTCCCTAAAGCAATTAACACCGTGAACGCTCACATGCACTAATTATATGATGGTTATATCTGGATGTGTATAGAAATTTAACTGATTAATATTGTAAATAATGTAAATATCACCATATTTATGCTTATAATGTATATATTTCCTACATTGTTTGCACTGTTGGACATGTGCACAGTGACAAACATTAAAATCATAGTTTAATAAATTTATTTTGGGGTGACTGGGGCTTGGGGGTTCCAAATTTTCTTTCTAAATTTAATCTGAAGAGTTTTGTCAGGCAGGATCAGGCAAAAAACAGGATATTAAATATACCTACATGAAAAGTATGCAAAGAAATGACACTTTAAGATTATTTTCTGGCAGCTACACGTTCATATGCAACAAAAACTGAAGGCAGATAGAAAATGGAGATAAATGTGCCCAAGGAAATATCAATCCATAAAAGGCACACAAACACAAAGAGACGCAAAATGACCATATAAAGATATATATCTTAAATGGATCCTGTAACCACAGAAAAGCCTCCAAAAACTCCAAATAGATAAAAACCTGCCACATAAAGACAAAACAAGGACCCAAAGTGATGCAAAATAAAAACAATAGAGGCTAAAATCAGCAGAGCCAGTCAGTGTTCGATGTGATGCGCCCAGGTAACATCCAACTCAAACACAGCAGGCAGCGTCTCTGACAGCTGAGGAGAAGATTTGCCCTCAACTCCCAAAAAGCAAGTCTGGACACTTTCATCAAGCTCAGACACATTCCTGCTAGGAAAGCTTCTCTTTGCATCCATGAAACTTATTAGAAAAGAAGCCCAACACATTCCTTTTAATAAGATTTCCTCAATATTTTAGCACCTTCCTCACAATTCCAATGCATTTGTAGGATTTCAATGATTAGTTGGCTAAAGTTTCCTAAAATCCTCTTACCTCCGTGCTGAGATTTTATCTGTGCCACCAGCAGCAGCACACAGATGCAGGTCTGCCAGCTCGTAATCAACCACCTGCTGCGTCCAGACATCCTGAGTCCTTCACAGAAAAACCCCCAAATAAAATCCTCAGATGTTTGGAGGGTCACTTCTCATCTCAGCCGCAGGAAGCAGAGAAATAAACAGCAGAAAATCCTCCTGCTAACCAGCGCAGGGTCTGTGCGCCTTTACGCACAGCGCTGAGCAGGAGACTAGTGATGTGTCGGTCGCGAACGATCCGGCTCTAAGAGCCGGCTCTTTGAAGTGAACGATTGGAACCGGCTCCACAATGGGAGCCGTTTTAGGATCCTATTTGGGAGCCGGGTTTTTTTCTACAGTACATCGCTGTCTCTCCGCCTCCCTGTCGTTGTGCTTGTGCTCTGCAAGTGCCAGAGCCGATAGTTTTTCCCCACATCGTTTTTTTTGTCCTGCGGTGCCTCGCTGTCTCTCCCCCCCTTCTCCCTCTCCTTGCGCGTTTTGCTCTTCTGCCAGTGCCAGAGCGGAGAGTTTTTCCCCCTCGGTCGGTCCACTGCCCTCATGTCAAGCGTGTGCTCCACACATCTGACCAATCACACATAGTTTCAATAAATAATGTGGCTGGAAAACACTGAAAAAAAAGTTTATCTCCACTTTTTTTGTGGAAACGGCAGGCAATTGGCCAAGCTGTATAGCATTCGTCGGCAGGTGTTTATGTACAGACACTCACTCAGCGGTCAAGACGCACAGAAAGAAGGGGAGTCAGTGTGAGAACTGAATAGGTGAAAATAAATGAGTGACAGAAAACGGAGCAAGATTTGGACTCATTTTAATGCTACATCAAGCTCCAGGGCAGAATGCAGACTGTGCAAAGTCAGCATTTCCTATCGTGCAGGCTCGACAAACAACCTGCACATGCGGACATCACACGCATCGGTATTGCTATAGCATTGTTATGCGGCATTTTTATTCATCATAAGTGCTTAACAATGTCAATAATGAAACAAAATATTATAAAATTGGGTTTAAGCTATTAATTAATTAATAATGTCAAAAATATATATGGGGAGCCGTTTGGGAGCCGAAAGAGCCGGCTCTCCACAGTAAGAAGAGCCATTAGAGCCGCATCTCGAAAAGGAGCCGAAAATCCCATCACTACAGGAGACACGCCGCTCTGAACGCTACACTTCCTGTGGAGGTTTTCAAATTAAAGGCTTTTCTAATCAAGAAAAACCTTGATCAGAAAGGGGTTTTTGTAATCTAAATTACTAAACTTTGCAATGTCTGCAAACTATGCATAAAATGTATGTAAAAAGGTGTGTCAGCCTTTAGAGGTCTGATCACACTCAACTGGAGGACTCTTAAAGGGACAGTAGAGAAATTAGAGATATTTACCTTCTTTGAGGTCAAACGTTTACAAAAACAAGATACAATTACTAAAAAAACAATAAGAAATGACAAGACCAGTTTGAAAAATGAAAACTAAAATGTTGTCTAATAAAAAAGAATTAATGTTGCGATGACATTTTTAAACTACACACAGAGATGTTTTAAATCATTTCTGGAACTTTTACACTTCTATAACGTTTTGGTCATTTTCACATGAAAATACACTTGATGACCATTAGATTTTAAAGTACTGAATATCCATCCATCCATTTTCTAACACCTTCGTCCTTTAGAAGGGGTCAGGAGGTGCTGGTGTCTCTCCAGCTAACGTTCCTGGCGACAGGCGGAGTCACCTGAACAGGTCGCCGGTCTGTCACAGGGCAACACAAAGACAGACAGGACAAACAACCATGCACACACACACACACACACCTAGGGAGAATTTAGAGACCAATTAACCTGACAGTGATGTTTTTGGACTGTGGGAGGAAGCCGGAGAACCCGGAGAGAACCGACCATGCACAGGGAGAACATGCAAACTCTATGGAGCAAGACCCCAGGAATCAAACCCAGGACCTTCTTGCTGCTAGGCAACAGTGCTACCAACTGCACAGTAATATATAGTAAACTATTACTATAAAATAGTTGTTTAAAACTATTCTGTATTTTGCCAAATTGTGGTGATCCTTGGAGTGATGATGATGTGACCCTTGAATATTGTTGCCCAGGGAACAGCTAAGTGTTAATCAGGCCCTGCTCATAAAATGACATATAAATGAGCAAACAAAAAAATGAGCTCTTAACGAGGCAGAATATTGATGGATGGGGGGAAAACAGGAAAGCAGGGTAGGTTTTCGCCTCCCTTTCATTTTGGATACCGTCTATATTTCATGTTTGCCTTTTATTGTGGAATTCATTAATATCATTAATAAGGAAATTTAAATATATCAATTTTTAGAGACTCAGTCTGTCTTTTTAGAGACAGACTCAATCTGTCTCTATTCATTCAGGAGAAAACATATATTACAAGAAAAGGCAACATGTACCTGCTTTACCAGGATACAAACAGCTGTCTTTTCATTTTGACTCGTTTAAAAGTCACAAGATTATCATCTAGAAGAAAAAGTATTTTGGTGGTAAATAAATAATTGTATTAACCAAACTGTACATCAATGAGTGTAAAATATATTTACAGTAAATGCTTTTATTTAATTCTAACATTTTTTCCTACTAAAACCAGATTTCAGCAGTAACAAGAGGAATGCTGCCTTCTAGTGGGAACACAGTGAATTCAGCTCCAACACTGGAAAAACATCCAAATGAAAGGAGCTTATAAATAGATTTACATGTAAAAATATTTATATGTAGTTTTAAAGCATGTTTGGTTGTCCCTTTAGTATCTTTGTCTATTGTTTATGATGGCACAGATGAATAATTAGAGTAAAACTCCATCGAAGGGAGTCGGACACATTCTGTAGGAATTCAAGTGCATCTCAGTTTTTTGCCATCATTTACAAATCTAAAGTAAAAAAGCTAATTTAAACTAAAACGAACTAAAATCCAACCCAGCAGCACCACATTCTAGATCCTCAAACTGGTCTTGATTTCTCATGCAGTTCAAATCAGTGTTTTGGAATGAAAATGAGAAAAAATACGCAGCGAAGGCAATTAAATACATAAGTGTACAAAACAACAAATGCAGATTCTGTACAACAATAAAAACCTCAAGAAAGGTTCAGATATGCTGAAGAAACACTGATATATCCAACTCATGGTCTAAAATAGTCCAAATCTGGAAGAGATAAAACTTTTTAAAATAAATCTCATAAGTTTTTGCTCTTGAACATGATGAGAGTAAGGCAGCCTTGGTTGTCTTCTAAGTTCATCCCTCCAAATCTCAGACATACTATCCACCAGCTGGACCTTGTTGCTGTCACTTCTGTCAGTCGGATGCAACATTTGAAATATTAGCTTGTTCAACAAACGCAGTCAAACAGCAGTAAGGTGCATCACATCCTCCCAGAACGGACCAGGTCACAGCAGACGCACACAGATGAAGAGAGTTTCAGCTTTCTGCTGAATCTGTGCCAGGCGTTACTGCACGTCTCGGCTTCGGTGGTGATACAATCTCTGCAGAAAGATAGAAGAATTATTAACACATGTAAATGAGTGCAACACTGTACTTTAACAAACAAATATAATAATAACAATAATAGATTAGAGTTAAAAAACCTATAAGCTGCTCTCTGCCTGTCAACGACTCAGACATTACAGAACATTATCACCTTGTTCAGGTTCAGTGTCAGCAGGTGGATCACAGGTTGAGTCTTTTGGCTTTTCTGATAAAATATGTTAACATTATATTAAAAAAATATAAGAACCACATAGAAATAATCTGACTTATCCATAAACTCTTCTGAACTCATTTTCTGTTGCTTTTATGCATCAATGGGGAGATGGCAGAGCAAGAGTTAAATATCTGAGTTTCTCCAGGTCATTTTGGTGGGCAGCATGTCTGGGTTGGTGATTGTTAGCATTAGCATAAACCACCTGAACTCCTCTGGACATAAAGACTTTATACTGAAGTGGATAAATGGACTTTTTTCCCACATGGTTATAAACTTTCTGCCTAAATAAAGTAACAAACAAAACAAACATCTCACCAGGTCCTTCAGCAGTCGGTTCGGTTTCCTCAGATGTGGAGATCTGTCCTGGTCCTGCTTGGTTGTCACTGACTTGTTCTGTTGGTGGATCCTGCTGCTGCTGCTGCTGCTGCTCTGTCAAAACTGTTAGTGAAAGTGTTAGCTTCACTCTGATTAATAAAGATCTCAGGACATTCAAACAACAACAAAAAATTATTTACCAACTGTATGATTTATATTGTTTATTCCCGTCAATAAGACACAAACTATGAGTGACACATCCGGACCATTTGTGGTTATAGAATATCTGTGATAAATTTGCTCCAAATGTTAAAATCTAAGAGCTTTTTCTCTTTCTCAAGCTGAGTTGTCTTTAGAATCGGCTGCTGGAAATGAAGTGGCTTCAGATCCAGTTTAAACTGGTTTATGCTTCATGCTCTGCATCACAATCCTTTGTGTCTAGGATAGTTTTTCATTCAGTCTGTTTGTATTAAAATATGAAGAAATGATGGTTTACTCTAAACCTTTGCAGGTTACTCTGAGTGAAATAATCTTATCAAGTTTTACTCACCATCTTCGTTCACTTTAGCTTCCCCATTGAGCTCTTCTTTACCCTCTGATTTATTCTCTGTAAAATTGGAAAAATAAATTATATTTGTTTTAATAAAACATGCAAAGCAGAGACATACAAACATGACAATATTGTGCAAAAGTTGAATATTTTTATTCATTCATCTCAAAGTTAAACTCATATATAAATATCCAGCTTCCAGTGAATAAAGGCCACTGGAGCCAATAAAAGATTTTAAAAAGTGTAAATATCCATGTTGTTAAATTTCCACACAGATAACAGCTCTTTGTGTTAAACCTGGGGTGTCCAAACTGCGGCCCCGGGGCCATTTGTGGCCCTTTCTCTGATGTTTTGTGGCCCCCAGGTCCATTTCAAGAAAGATCTAAATTTGTTTATCAAAGTTTTTTATTTTTAATCAGTGTAGAATTAATACTGATTATTTTCTTGCAATGGAAAATGTTAAGTACAACAAAAACTTTCATCTTTTCAGAAGCAAACTTTTATAATAAGCAGAATTATATTTATTCAGAGAATTTTACTGAAAAGTCGACTTCACTGTACCCGAATCAACTTTTATGTATTTTATTTAGCTTGACTAATATATCAAGCATTTTGAAAGGAAGAGACACAAAATCTTGACCTGAAAATAAGCTTGTTGAAAACTAGAAATATGCAAGTTTGTATTAAAAAAGGATTACTTCACTGGTTTAAACTGGCTTGAGCAAAAATATGGATTTGTGATATTTTCAACAGTTAAGTTGGGCTTATCTTAATTTTTTTTCAAAGAAATGGGAGCAAATTGTGTATTTTTGGGAACAAAGTGTCTAAATATAAAGTGTAAAGTCTGTGTCAATGGCTGATTGGCTCCTTTAATTTATAACGACTGAAAAATCTAATTAATGTGATTTTTGCACATTAATTTGAGTCTAACTCACCAGTTTGACTGCTGGGCTCTGGACTCTCAGCAGATGGGACCAGATTGGATTCTTGACTGGACCCTGAAATATAAAAATAACATTATGTGAAGGAAAAACATGAGTTTACAGATGTTAATACAGTAATTAAAGTTAATCTCCTCACCTTGTTCAGGTTCAGTGTCAGGAGGATCACAGGTTGAGTCTTTTGACTTTCCTGATAAAATATGTTAACATTATATTAAAAAAATATAAGAACCACATAGAAATAATCTGACTTATCCATAAACTCTTCTGAACTCATTTTCTGTTGCTTTTATGCATCAATGGGGAGATGGCACAGCAAGAGTTAAATATCTGAGTTTCTCCAGGTCATTTTGGTGGGCAGCATGTCTGGGTTGGTGATTGTTAGCATTAGCATAAACCACCTGAACTCCTCTGGACATAAAGACTTTATACTGAAGTGGATAAATGGACTTTTTTCCCACATGGTTATAAACTTTCTGCCTAAATAAAGTAACAAACAAAACAAACATCTCACCAGGTTCTTCAGCAGTCGGTTCGGTTTCCTCAGATTCGGAGATCTGTCCTGGTCCTGCTTGGTTGTCACTGACTTGTTCTGTTGGTGGATCCTGCTGCTGCTGCTGCCGCTGCTCTGTCGAAACTGTTAGTGAAAGTGTTAGCTTCACTCTGATTAATAAAGATCTCAGGACATTCAAACAACAACAAAAAAATATTTACCAACTGTATGATTTATATTGTTTATTCCCGTCAATAAGACACAAACTATGAGTGACACATCCGGACCATTTGTGGTTATAGAATATCTGTGATAAATTTGCTCCAAATGTTAAAATCTAAGAGCTTTTTCTCTTTCTCAAGCTGAGTTGTCTTTAGAATCGGCTGCTGGAAATGAAGTGGCTTCAGATCCAGTTTAAACTGGTTTATGCTTCATGCTCTGCATCACAATCCTTTGTGTCTAGGATAGTTTTTCATTCAGTCTGTTTGTATTAAAATATGAAGAAATGATGGTTTACTCTAAACCTTTGCAGGTTACTCTGAGTGAAATAATCTTATCAAGTTTTACTCACCATCTTCGTTCACTTTAACATCCCCATTGAGCTCTTCTTTACCCTTTGATTTATTCTCTGTAAAATTGGAAAAATAAATTATATTTGTTTTAATAAAACCAAAAACATGTAAAGCAGAGACATAAAAACATGACAATATTGTGCAAAAGTTGAATATTTTTGTTCATTCATCTCAAAGTGAAATGACTATGATGCTTCTTCAGTCACAGTGAAAGGATAATTATTTTTATAACATCTGCAGAACAAAGCTAAGTTTGTATTTACACCTTTTGATTAATAAGATTACACACTCAACTGAGGTTTCTGATGAGATTACTGTCAACTGATGAGAAAATAACATTTAGTATAGTTGACAAATTATTAAATAGTTTGAAAATCTTATAAAACCAGCTGAAAATTGAATTAAAATATTAATTTGTTTCAATAATTCAGTTAATCTCATTCTATAGATTTCATTTTACTAGAGTTTATTATTAAATACTTTGTGACCCCAGAAAAAACTCAGCTAAAAATAAGTAATAACTACGTATTAAAAATGAGTTTAATAAATAAATGTATTCCTACTTAAAAGCATGTCTACATGTTTCACAGATTATTGTCAGGGCTCCTTTTACATCATATCTGAAAAGATGGCTCTGGACCACTAAACATCAACTCATTCGCTTCTCAATTCCTGAAAGTTTTTCCTTCCACTAAACATTCCATCGCTATGCTTGGATAAATTTCTATGAACAGCCAATTTCTTTAAAAACAAGCAAAAGGAGAAAAAAAGTATCATAATTACCAACTGGGGGTTGAGGAACTCTGAGCAAACATTGCCCTGTTAGATAAAACACAAACTATTAATGGCACAGATATTAAACATCATAATATTTCCCGTATTAATTATATCTATTGAAATACGACTGGAAATTAGATATTTATGAAATGCCTAAAATGGGGAAATATTCTCTTAAACAGCAAACAGAGGATTCACTAACTTACCTTCTTCAGCTTCTTTTACTTCATCTGTTAGAGAAGAAGATAATAAATGTTAATTGTCTATTTGTTGCAGTAATTCAGGTCAAATAAGATTATATAGATTCATTTTTATAAAAAAAAACAACAATGTCTTCCTACCAAACCCAAACATGTCTGTGTAAGCATGCTTATGATGTCAAGTATTGACATCATAAGCTGTCAGTACTTGGTCAGGGCTCCTTTTGCTTTAATTACTGCATCATATCTTAAAAATTGCCTTTGAAAAACTAAACGTCAATCATTGTTAAACTCTCTAAAACTTATTTTAGTTTCTCAATTCCTGTCATTTCTGCTACTTTTGTACCTTTTCCAACCAGTTTTTCCTGCCACTCAACTTTCCATTACTGTGCTTGGACAGTAATGGTTTAGTGTTAATATCACCTGGTGTCCAGGCCACAGTCTTAACCATGACTGTGTCCTGCTGGATTCAGACTTACCTTTTCCATGTGCAACATTATCTTGATCTGTTAGAGAAGAAGATAATAAATATCTTTATGATATGATGATAATAGTAGGACCAGTGGAGCTGTTCTCCATTTATTCTGCCTTTTACATTCTGGTATAAACCTCCTGGGATGCCCAGATATTTAACTATTCAGGAAGGAAATGACTTGAGATGATGCTAAAAATATTGAAGCAGTCAGGAAGTGAAAGCCTGAACACAAGAGAGTCTTCCAGATAAATTAGTTGTGGCTTAAGGAAAACAAGGTAAATGTTGTGGAGTAGCCATCACAGCACAGAACATTAAAATATTAAAAAGGTAAATAAAAGAAATTTGCCTACTCTTTATTTATTACATTGAAATAATTTTGGTAATCCTAGCTGATATATAACAGGAATTATTTGGTCTGATTTATTGTCAGGCAGTGAGAAAAACATGCTTCTGTTTATAGACTAAATAAATATCTGGCTTTAACTGTACAAATCCAATAAAATACATTGAAGGTTGAAGCAGTGAAGTGACAAAATATTAAAAACAACATTTTTCCTTATTTACTCATTACTTCCAGCTGAAATTGTGCTAAACCATCAAGATTAGATAGATGTTAGAAAACTTTTAACTTACTCCTTGAAAAATACTTAAAAGGCCCTGTATTAAAGAGAAATACATTTATTAGATTTCACAATCAGTCATATGTGCATTATGCATCATTTAGAACAGATTTAATAACTTACTCATTGTCCTCACTCTGGGAACTGAAATTGTAATGGAAAACAGTCATTAGTGTTAAATATTTAATGTTTGCCATTTAGTTCAGGCTTAAAGACATTTTTATAAGCAACATAATTCCACTGTCATTTCTAGGTTCAATGTAAACAAACCAAAAACTGCTGGTTGATAGTTGAATAAAGTGAAACAGATAAACACAAAACTCTTTTTACAACAGGAAGTTCATCAATGATGCCCACAGATCAGCAACACAACAACTTCTAGCGCTATCTATGATCTTTCAACAGATTTAGCTGATCGTAATGCCCTCGGGGATTTTGTCATGCTAAATTCTAGCTTTTCAGGAAGTGTGTTTAATTATCTGTTGTGCAGTTTCACTGTTTAGTGTGAGGAAATGTCTTTATCAGTTGTGCTTTTTCTCTAGGAAAAAGAGAAACATATTTTTGATTCCTCTGTAAGCCTGGAACATGTAGAAATTAACAATAAAGTTGATGTTGACTTCTATTATGACAGATTTATCCCAGAACCTCCAAGAAACTTTCCCTCCTGATGACTGATTAACTAACAAACACTCTGCTGCCAAATATTTCCTTGTTTTTGTTCAAAGGGAGGAATAAATGTAACATGATGAGACAATATATTAATACAGGACAGTAACTTGAATGTTTAATGCATTCTTACCTTTTCTGAACTTCACACAGGCAACAACACCAAGCACAATCAAGAGGATACCAAGAACCACCGGAACAGCCACCGCTGCTACAATATTAGACCCTGAAATAAAAAAGAATTAATTATCAAACTAAATCATTCAGGGTTCACCAGAAACACAGACCATCACCTTCTTATTGTCAATGTGGTATAAATGGCACTATGTGCCTGGAAAGGTCAGAGTTCATAACTTAACAATAAACAAAAACTGATTTAAAATGTCCTCTACCGAAGAGGTCAAAGGTCAGAACAACTTCTGGAAAACCCTCTAAAGTGTTTGAATTAATATTCAGTAACTTTAAAAACTCGTCGTCACTTATCACAAACTCTTGATGTCAGTTATGGTAAACTCAATGTTTACACTCAAACGTGAAAATGGCAGCAAACCGATACGCAATTATACAACCATGCATCTTTGAATAGCAGAAGTGGAGCCTCCTGCACAACAAACAAGAATGCAGCAAGTGGTTTCCGGATGGTAAACATGATGGGGCTCAGTTTGGGTTGCTAGGTAATGGGCGGAACTCTGTTGGGGTTTCTAGGTAATGGGCGGAACTCTGTTGGGGTTGCTAGGTAACAGGCGGAACTCTGTTGGGGTTGCTAGGTAAAGGACAATGCCTGCTAATTTGTGATGTTACATTAGAAGGTTTTTGAAACGGCTAATTTTCCCCTAATACAGCTGGGCGATTTTTATAAACACTTGGGCTGTTTTTAGAATCAGTTGAGACCCAAATTGAAGCACAAAAATGTGCAAAAGGTGAATTTTGCTCCCTTTAACAGAGTCAAGTTGGTTTGGATAAGTTTATTACCTTGATCACAGGGTTGTGGTGATATTAAAATTTATCAAGATATTGAATATTTTGACTCTACTTCTCATTTCAAATCTGCTGTTGGATTTATTCAGCTTATGTTGAAGTTGTTCTATGATTTGAATAATTTAAATCTGTTGGGGGAAAATACTTTTTCAAAGCACTGCATCGCAAAAAATCCCAATTAATCACAGTGAAGTTTGTGGACTGATGTCAAAAGGTGAATAAGAACATTTTGGCAAGAGAAAGGATGGACAGAAATATTTGTAGCTCACCTTTGCTAATAGGGTTAGAGAAATCATCACTGGCTGAGTCGCTAACAGGGTTTCCCAGCACACAGAAGAAGGAGGGCTCCTCGTTTTTCTAAGATGCAAATGTAGAATAGTTCTTAACCACCTAAATAAATCATGGTTTCATCCTAAGTTCTTACAAGGTTCCTACGAAGAGGTTCGGCTCCATCTTAAAACATACCGTTGTTAAGGTCAGCTCCTCCTTGTTGGACAACTCTGTGTCTCCTGTTTTCCATTTATATGTGACGGGTCCAAACTCAGAGGAGATGTTGGCGTTACAGGTGAGATTACAGACGGTCTTCTCAGTATTGCAGGCCGTGGACACTTTGGGTTTTGGGACCGGTTCTGACAGGAACACCAACAGATTCCAATCAATTGGATTCACATCAAACCCAACAAACCTGAGTCAAACCTGAAGAACTCACTGATAACTTTAAGTTCCATCGTGCCACCAACCACGCTGTTAATCTCAGGTGTGTATTTGCCGCCGTCCTCTAGAATCAGATTTGTGATGGTGAAACTTCCAGTTGTTTTGTCCAAATTACATCGACCTGGAGGGAAAATACAAATAAAGACATCATGCATGAATGAATCTGAAGGAGTTTACAACACTTTATGGCTCAATCACAAGTGAACTTACCTTTAAAGGTTCTGTAGCAAGTAATTTCGGATCCGAACCACTCCAAGGCGAGGTCCGCTTGGTGCTTCCAGGTTACACTATTGAGGGGACCAGACTTATGACCTGAATCCAGGACAACTGAGCCACCAACTTTTTTATACATCGGAACAGCTGTGAATGAAAAACAAAAAAATGTTTTACTTCTGAGCAGCTTTAAAATGTTGATCCCTTTCTATCATCCCTGCTTTCAAGATCTAATCTACTTTTGTTTTTTCTTTTCACTTATAAACTAAGCTAATCTGTAAATATTATCAATAACAAGCTGATAAATTAACACTCAATCTGCTACCATACAAAACAGTTTTTACTTCTTATTCTTTAAAAAGTTGCAATCAACTATAAATCACTACATCAAATTCACTCAAATGAAATATTACATCATATTTTGTCTAACAAGCTTTGAAAAAGCTCAATTTTTTATTTAGTTTGTAGATCAATTGCTGAAAAGGTTGAGTTGAACAGATTTACTGACTCAATCTTCAAATAATAAGTGTCATCCATCAGATGTAGTACATTCCAGTTTGAAATAGGTACAAAATAATCATATACTACTCATTAGAGTCTTGCTGGCTATGATGAGTTCATTCGGCATACGTATTGGTTTTTTAAGAACCTTCCTGAAATTTAAAAAGTGTTATTGTCCCGCTAACTTTATTCACACTATTTTTAACTTCACCAATTTGAACTGAAAACAGTCAAAATACTTTCTGAAAGTTTGTAAAACCAAACACATTTCATATCTAAAATGAAATAAAGATACTGTAACTTACTAAAATTATACAAGAGAGAAATTATTGTTTGGAAATATTCTAACATATATTGTTTTACATTCATCTTTCTGTTCAGTATTAGTTTGTTTTTAAATAAACTACAAAGTTTAACATATTTGAATTGTTAGGTTAGTAATCACTACTTTTAACGTTTTTAACACAATCATAAATTATGGTTTGTAATGTTAATCAAACCATACATTAAAAGAATACTGTTCTAGTAATGCAAATAACAAAAACACACATTTAACAGTTTTTCAACATTATATTTAAGGTCAGACTTCAGTTTGTTACCATATAAATTTAAGATGCTTAAATTTGCTAAAATTATATCCACAATACCTATTTAAATAAAGATAAAATGGCTGAACCACAACTGAGCTGCTGTCTCCCCCTGTTTCAACAACCCGGAAATACTCAAAACGTAAAAAAAACAATAGGCTATATATAAAACATAGTAAATTGTAGCATTTCGACGCCGATATTTTATGTTTTCCGTGATTTAGATTGAAGTAACTCTCTGTAAATCGTTCATATATTTCTGATAATTGCTTTTTTTGAACCCTTTAAAAAGCGCTTTTAGGTTATTAACAAAAATGCCATTAAATGTCGCGTATTTACACATTTACACGGCGCTGTGCTTAAGAAGCAGAAAAATAACAAAATAAAACAAGATATTTAATGTTTTTACTCACCAAAGACACATTGTAACACGAAACAGACGAGGAGGACAATGGAAAACACCCGGGAAACAAACATGATCGTAAAGCGAAAAATACCGAGACCAAAAACACAACTTCGACTAATAACACTGATAATGAGCCTCGGCAGCAGATGTGAACTGTTTAAGTTAAATTTAGAGAGAAATAATTAAGTTAAAAAGGAAAAATGATCGAGTCGAACAGAACCGAGTCATTGAGCCTC
Source organism: Xiphophorus maculatus (assembly GCF_002775205.1). Taxonomy (NCBI): domain Eukaryota; kingdom Metazoa; phylum Chordata; class Actinopteri; order Cyprinodontiformes; family Poeciliidae; genus Xiphophorus; species Xiphophorus maculatus. The sequence goes on along the minus strand of NC_036466.1, from coordinate 11,435,105 downwards.
GCCCAAAGAAAATGAAAGCGAAACTGAAAAATTATGGCGCAGTAGAAAAGGTGAAGGTGAACTCCTGCGATTTACTAAACAGATTTCTGGAGATGTTTAAGTAAAATAATAACAAATACAAATTAATCTCAGATTAGCAAATTAATATTTTAGAAAATACATTTTAAAAAATCTGACACATTCATCACACAGAGTGATATAACTCAGGGGTTTATTTTTGTTAAGTTTGATGACAAATCATGAAAATCAGATTCGACATCTTTAAAAAAAATTAAGATAAACAAAATCAAACATTTTAAAACTTTTCTCTGCATTAAAGTCGAAATTAAAACCTCTTAAAATATGCAATATTGCTTGAACTTATCTGTACACCCTAACTTGGCTTCAGAGCATCACAAAAAAGATCCTGGACTGAAACAAACTTGTACTTATAAGAAAAACAATCCTTGTTATCCTAATTTTTAACCCATCCAATCTGTTTAATATAATTAAGTCACATGTTTCAGTGTCTGTAATATTTTCAACAAATTTTATTTTATTTTTTCTAAAAATAAGTGACATAAATAAAATATTTGAGATGATAATAACATTTATGTAGTCATTATAAAGATTCTGCACTCATAAGGCCTTTTTAAACATTCAATAGTTTTGTTTTCTAGCTTTTTGACCAAATGGCTTCCCGTACATTTGCTCGTCTTTAAATCAAACCTCCATAAATTCAGGACTAGATGTTGATTTTATCACACTGAACCTCATTAAAGTTTATTCTTTGATGGCCAATTGAGTTAAGGGTTAATAAAAAACTTGTCATCAAGCAGCGACACGATCACCAGCGAAGATATTTACAACGTTTGTTTATTAGTAACCATGACAACGCACATGCGCAAGTAACCTCACTTCTCTTATCTAGAAGCAGCACAAATACGTCATATATCTTAAAGTCTAAAATGAAAAAAGAAAAATAACACAAATAAAATAATTACAAAAGAACACATTTAGGTAGAATAAACTTTATAACAATACTGCAAGCAGGTCAGGTTTAACCCAAGTTCACAAAGACAATTATATACCGACCAAATGTTTGTAAACTTCTTTTAAAAAGCTCTAAAAATTGCCAGGGAAAATTATGTTTTCTGGCATTTAACAAATATAACTTATTATGGTGCTCTAAACTTTATCTTGAATTAACTTCAGAGATAAAAACAGTGTATTTTTTTATTCAGTGCATGTATTAAACTTTTGTATTATATATGAACTTTCAGGATTATGTCTGGTGTTTATTATATCTTCATTTCCAAATAACTCAGCAATTTGAAATTAGCATTAGAGAAGACAAAGCTTGTGTATGAATAAGAGGTCTCACTTTGACATAAATTGTAGGTTTGTGTCTGGTAGAATTTTAGTTAGAACTTGTTCTTCACTCAACTTACTTGTTGTTAGAGTGAAATGAAATTTTATCCAAGTAAGAGTACATAATACTATTACTCATTTAAAAATAAAAAGTGTGGCGCAGTAAAACTATTTTTAAGCTGTTTTTCCTCTTAAAGTTACACAAGTAAATACAATTAAGTAAAAGGAACTAGTTTCTGCCCAGTTCTGGTGAATAGATTCTCCAACCTGAGCTGTGGATCTCTGCAGCTCCTCCAGAGTTAAAATAGGTCTCTTGGTTTCTTCTCTGGTTAATATTGTCGCCGTCTGCCGTTTCATTTTAGGTGAACGAAATCTAATCACCTTAAACTTTTTCACAACTGTGTACCTATTAACCAACTGCTGTCATGTGAGGATTGTTGCTCAAAAGTGTAACTTGTGTCCCTGTGAAAGCACGACTCCGCCTCCAGACGATCCTTATAAAACTCCAACCAAACCATTTTGTTCATGTATCTTTCTCTCAAACATCAGTCAAGAGTGTCCACCACATATTTTCTTTTTGCTGGTCTTGAAGTCATGTGTATGTGCTTGCCTACAAAGATGGCGCCGATCATTTCCACTTCAGCCTTGTGGGAACTTTGTACTCTAGATTTCTATGTTGACGGCATGTGAAAGCACCGATCACGCTGCAGTAACTGTATAGAGTGAGAAGGTTTTATAGCCAAACATGGTGCTGTGTGACACAAACGCTAACCAAGCTGTACAGTTGTTACCCTGTTCAACCTGAAGGGGGCAGCACTGAGACTGTCTGAGGCCTAATATTACAGAATTAAACACAAAAATGTAACAATTTTCACAGAAACATAAAGACAATACCCTTGAGGACCAGTTTAGAGACTTTATGAGCAGAAAAAGTTGATTTGGGGTGTAACAAATAATTGATCTAAAATACTTTGCTTCCAAAATCCCAATAAAATGAATTTAGTTTATTAAGAGGTGGCAAAATAAAAAGGTCAAGCGGTGCTTTGCTTGATTCAGTACATCTGTGATGAATTTAGAGGTCTCTATGAAGCCGGAATTCCCGCAGCTCGCGGCTTAACTTCCTGTACTCCGGATGGTGCTGCACCCACTGTTCTTCTTCATCTTGGAGATAATGTTCTAGTGCAGAGCTGAACTTCCGTACTGGACCTGAGCACACTCTGTCACCACACCACAAACAAAAGAGAAAGATATTGCAAGTACATTTTGTGTATTGTAAAGAGCTGTTCACTGCAGTTTGATTTTCTCTTATTAAAAAGTTTTCTGGACATGTAAAAACAAAATTTATATTCCAAAACAAAAGTCTCCATCAACAGTTGTAGTTTCTACATGATTCCCCACAACCTGCAGATCCTCATTTATAATCCAAGGTTTTCTTCCTCTACTTACTGCATGTACACTTGGCACAGAGGTTAAAGTTCAAGCTATCTTGGCAAAGGTTTTTATAGAAGATCTGGTAACTCACCCAATACTTTCAATACTTTCCAAACTTATTCCTGCAACAGAGATGAAAATGTGAGTTCAACTGCGTTTCTTTTACGCGTTGATATCTGACTGAATTGATATTTGAAGTTATGTCCTTTCAAATGGATCTATTTCTATGTAAAATGTAAACAAAACAAGCCATTCCATCGTGTAAGAGTGGCAATAAACATCAGTTCTCCATTAAGAGAACAATTTATCTCATCTCTCAGTTTTTTTCTCACTGTAGAAAAATAGTTTCAGCAACGACTTGACAATTTCATGGAAATTAGAGCTACAAAGGTCGACTCCAACGGCTGTACACCAACTATTAGAAGATTTAGCTAACGTGATTGATAAGTAGGAAGATGCTGTGGGAGCAAACAAAGCATTTGACACTACAAGTCATAAATTACTGTTGAGTAAACTGGAGAAATATGGTGTTATGTTGGTTGAGGCGGCTCTAGAGGACAACCAGGACGTCTGTCTGCTTTCGATTAAAGTGTAAAGAAATGAGGGATGAGTCCAGACTTTAAATGATCTAATCTTACCACTTTCTGTCACGGCTTTCAGGCCGTTAGCAGACGTCTCATCAATGGCTTCTTCAACATTCTGTGCTTGTTTTTGCTCTGTAAAAATGAAGAAAAAAAAAGGAATGTTATGGCCACCGTGGTTCTTTAATTACAGCAAAGGAAGATTATTATTATAAAGCTTATAAAATACAGCTGAGTTTGTGTTTACACTAATGTGATAATATTGCAAAGACGATATTATCTAAAATCATTAAATAATTATAATGATTCAGTATTAAAATTAGGAACAAATGTAACATGGTGAGACGTTAAAGTAACACAGGACAGCAACTGCTTCATGTTTTAGTGAACTCTTACCTTTCTTGTGCCTAATATAGCCACCAATCGCAACCAGAGCCAGGACCACAACCACAACTGGTACAGCCAGTGCTGCAGGATGAATCCCTGAAATTACAGCGTTAGTTATTGAAACTAAACCATTCACCAGTTCACCAGTTCACCAGTTCACCAGTTACAGACTGTAACACAGTCCAACACCAGAGCTGTTGGTACTAACATGCGTACTTAATCATTTTTGATATGTGGCATTAAAGTCATAATGTGAACACCATCAGAACCAAAATTAAAAACAAAATGCAACTGTCAAACGAAAAAAAAAATAGTAGTATAGTATAAAAGTAATTATATTTGTTGTTAAATCATGAATAAACTGAGTAACAATGTTTTGGGGTTCAGTTTTAATATCCACAACTGATTACAACCAGACCTTTTAAAAAGGACACAGATAGAAATATTTGCAGCTCACCTTTAGGGCTAACAGGGTAAGTCACCTTATCACTGGACGAGTTGCTAAAGGGGTTTAGCAACGTGCAGACGTAGGAGTACTCCATGTTATTCTAAGAAGCAAAAGGAGCATCATGGGTTCATCCCGAGTTCTGAAAATCGTTTCTACTCAGAGGCTCGGCTGCATCTTAAAACATACCTTTGTTAACATCAGCTTCATTTTATTGGACAGCAGCTTGCCTCCTGCTTCCCATCTATACATGACGGGTCCAAAATGAGAAGTGATGTTGGCTTTACAGGTGAGGTTACAGTGGCTCTTATCCTTGTTGCATTCTATGGACACTGTGGGTTTTGGGACCGGTACTGACAGAAACACCAACAGATTAGCATCAACTGGACTCAGATTAAAACCAACAAAACTCAGTCAAACCTGCTGAACTCACTGATAACCCAGAGCTCTATCTGATCAAGAATCTTGCCGTCAATCTCAGCGTTGTAGTTGCCAGTGTCCTCTACTGTCAGATGGTTGATGATCAAACTTCCAGTTGATTTGTCAAAACCACAGCGGCCTGGAGGCAGGATCCAAACACAGGCATCAGGCATGAATGAATCTGCAGGGTTTCAGGTTTTATGATGAGGCAATCACACAAGAACTTACCAATAAAACCTCTTAAACAAGTTGTACCAGCTCCAGACCACTCCATGATGTTGTTCATGTTGTGCTTCCAGGTTACGGCCAATATGGAATCAAAGGTCTGACCTGGATGCAGGACAACAAAGTCACCAACTTTTGCGTAGATCAGACGAGCTGTGAATGAAAAACAAAAACATTTTTATTACTTCCTGTGAACTCTTTCCTGTTTCTGAGCAGTTTTAATGTTTTGATCATATCTATTTTTCATTTTTTCTTTAGGTATCATCATAAAAACTCTTCTAGCCTGCAGATACTTATGATCTGCAGATGCAAATTCGATATCATGCAAGTCGACCCTTTTTTCTCCAAGGGGAAAGGAAAGGTAATTTTAGAGCATGGTCAATATTGTATGCATTCCTTTTTTAAAATGTAAGTAATTGCGATATTTGTGGTCTTTTTGAAACCTTAAAAAATATAAAGTGTATAAAGTTTCAAGTTTACAGGTTAATTACAAAAATGGCACTAAAAAGTGAGATAATCCCTCTAGCTATCAGGTTGTACAATGTCCAACTCTGATTGTCCGTCTAATTTCTCTCTGGACCAATTTATTTAGAAATTAATCCATGTGCATTCTTATAACATTTTGGATGGAGTAGCTGTCAGCATATAAGTAGTAATAATAAAATATATTGTATTCTGTAATTATCTCCTTTCTATGTCTACCAATCAGAAATGCAACCAAATAAAACAATAAAATCACTATTTACACTCACCACTGCCTCTGTCCTGCGTGAAGAAAAGAAGGAGCACAGCAGAAACAGTCCAGAAAGCAAACATGATCCTAACATGAAAAATACCGAGACCAAAAACACGTCGACTAATAATACTGGTGATGAGTGTCAGCAGCAGATGAGGCGTTTAAGCTGTGTGGAGAGAGAAATAATGAAGTTAGAAAGGCAAGGTGAAAAGCAAAGTGTGTAAATATGTGATGCTAACTTACAGATTTTTGGAGATGATTCAGAAAAATATTTCAAAAGGTGAAACATCAGACATATTCATCACGTAATTCAAGTGTTTAATTCTACTTGGCTTGACGATGGTTGCTTACAAATTATTTAGCATCTCTGAAAATTTGAATATTAAATAAGTAGAAAAAATACAATAAAATAAATAAAGAGCTGTCCTTTTAGGTGTGCTGTTCTCTCCTTTTGCAATAAACAGTCCATTATTTGTCTAATTTTTCAACAAAGTTGGCTAAGATTAATTTCTCCTTAAAATAAATGACAAATTAAATATTTGAAATTGCTTTTGCATTCATTTGTTTTCATTTTTGGACACTCAAGAATGAAACGTCTATTAAAACCATTAGGTACAAATGATTAAAAGTGTATTTTTATAAGAAAACCTGCAAAACAAGCAAAGATACATTTAAGTTTTCCAGCTTTTTGTACATTTTCTCTTGTCTGAAAAACAAACCCTTCCTATTATTATAATCCATTAAAGGTTGATTTTATCACAGCAAACCTCCTGACTGTTGCTGAAAGGATTTCTTTCTACTGAACATTTATCCTTGTGAGGTTGAGTACTAACAGAACCACTTACCTCTGTGTTTCAGGTCAAAGGTCAGCGAACTTGTAGTTTCATGCTTTCACTTCTATCTTTTGTTGTTTACTTGGTGCTATCAACTCCAACTGCTTATTGAACACGAAGATCAACTTCTACTGTCTGAAAAGCTAAAAAGCAGGAAAACAGTCTAAATAAAACGCACAGCCATCTGACGCATCCTTCAATCATACATAATAAAAAGATGAGTAAGTATTAATAATTTAAAGAAAACATTTCTTCAGGTGGAAGAATGAAAAGTAACAATGAACGACTAACCAGCTTCAAATAAATGACTCACGTTACTCGTTATAACTTACAAATGTAGATAAAAGAAAACAAAAACACTTTTAAGTTTTCAAACAGTCTGAACAGATATATATATATATATATATATATATATAAAAAAGAAGCAAAAAAGACAACATAGCCATACTAACTGTTTCTGGCACTGCGCTGCCCTCCTGTCAGTTATGTTGCTCTTGAAAGTTGGTGGTTACCATAACAACCAGTAACCATGGAGCGAATCAGGATCAGTTCTGTGTTTTCTTCCCCAGCATTATATTAGACAGATTTAATTATCCACAGGGTTTCATGTGTAATTTTGCAATAAGCAAGCACAATTATGAATTACAAAAGCAATATAACATTAACAAAGCGCATTAACGAAGCGCATTAACGAAACGGAAGAGGTATGTCCCAGTGGTTTACCTAAGACATCGCTGATCGGACTACAGCTTGTTTTTACTTTTTAACCGGAAGTTATTCTGGTTTTAACGTGATTTTTAAAAACATGGACGTTCTCAGTGATCCAAACCTTACTACTGCTATTCGAGAGTATTTTGAGTCAGGACATACAGACCAAAAGTTTGGACACACCTTCTAATTCAAAGGGTTTTCTTTATTTTCATGACTATTTAAAATAAGGCAAGAAATCCCACTTATTAACCTGACAGGGCAGGTTGACTTATGAAGTGAAAACCATTTCAGGTGACTACCTCTTGAAGCCAATCAAGAAAATGCAGAGTGTGTACAAAGCAGTAATCACAGCAAAAGGTTGCTACTTTGAAGAAACTAGAATATAAGGGCTGTTTTCAGTTGTTTTACACTTTTTTGTTTAGTGCATATTTCCACATGTGTTATTCATAGTTTTGATGCCTTCAGTGTGAATCTACAATGTCAATAGTCATGAAAATAAAGGAAACTCATTGAATTAAAAGGTGTGTCCAAACTGTTGGTCTGTACTGTACATATGAGGTGATACTGGACATTCTCCGGACCAACCAGGAAGTGTCAGTATGTGTTCACTAAAGACTCATTTACGAAGCACACCAGAGTAACTTCCGGTTCAAAAGAGAGCTGTAGTCCAATCAGCGATTTCTCAGGTCTCCCACTGGGACATACCTCTTCCGTTTCGTTAATGTAGTGCTTTCGTTAATGTTGTAGTGCTTTTGTAATTTGTAATTGTGCTTTCCATGTTGCTGTAGTGGTTTGCACCTCAGGGCCACCGTAGTTAACAGAACACGCTGCACCAGCAGAGACTTTTCTTTTGAGTCACAGGTTCACTGTGAAGCCTGGCCTTGAATATTGTTGCGTGTGTGTGCTAGTCTGTCTTGTGTTTTCTCGGTATTTGTAATATTTACATTATGCCTGTGGGTGTGTGTGTGTGTGTGTGTGTGTGTGCTTTGAAACCTGCAAGTCAATACTGGCTCAACTTCAGAATTTAAAAAATCCACAATTAGTCTTGAAATTAAATGATTATTAACCAGAACTATACCTATAATAGAGCAGAATAGAATATACTTTACTGATTCTCAAGGGGAAATGCATCGTTTACCATGTTAACACTTGCAATGAGAATTTAAGGACTCTTGAGGCACCATTAAATTGATTATACCCTTCTTACATTTTGGTGTCCAAGTGGTACATTTTACAAAACTTAAATTAAATATGTATATTTTTCTTTTACAGGTAGAGTCTTTGTTTTTCTGCCTGTTTTATCCAAGAAAACCGACTTTTGTTGGAGAAAAAAACCTCAGAATATGCAAAATAGTCCAAATAAATAAACTGAAAGGAAGAATATTTTTCATGTTTTAGCCTTGAAGTGATGGGGATTACTGCTCGGTTTGGCTGCAGCGCCCCTGGGGGATGCAGTCGGTACTGCATTCTTTGAGGCGTAAAGGTATTGTTGTTACTTAACAACCAACAGAAACTACTACTACTGTATTTTGTTTGTTGTGAGGTTACAAAGAAAACGCTCAAAAGATGCTTTGCTCGATTCAATACGTCTGTGATGAATTTAGACGTTTGTGAGAATTTGAAGCTCCAGGCTTTGTTTCTGAAGTTCCTGGTCGTCATGCAGCCATTGTTCTTCATCATCATGGGAGCTTCCTTCTTGGGAGTTTGTCTTCCTCAATGCAGGTGAGACCACTCTGTCACCACACCAGAAACAAAAGAGGGAAATTCAACTTATTGCAAATAAATTTCTATGTGTTGTAAAGAACAAACTGCTGTTTTCTCTTTGGTTTTCTGGACATGTAAAAACAAAATTTATATTCCAAAACAAAAGTCTCCATCAACAGTTGTAGTTTCTACATGATTCTCCACAACCTGCAGATCCTCATTTATAATCCAAGGTTTTCTTCCTCTACTTACTGCATGTACACTTGGCACAGAGGTTAAAGTTCAAGCTATCTTGGCAAAGGTTTTTATAGAAGATCTGGTAACTCACCCAGTACTTTCAATACTTTCCAAACTTATTCCTGCAACAGAGATGAAAATGTGAGTTCAACTGCGTTTCTTTTACGCGTTGATATCTGACTGAATTGATATTTGAAGTTATGTCCTTTCAAATGGATCTATTTCTATGTAAAATGTAAACAAAACAAGCCATTCCATCGTGTAAGAGTGGCGATAAACATCAGTTCTCCATTAAGAGAACAATTTATCTCATCTTTCAGTTTTTTTCTCACTGTAGAAAAATAGTTTCAGCAACGACTTGACAATTTCATAGAAATTAGAGCTACAAAGGTCGACTTCAACGGCTGTACACCAACTATTAGAAGATTTAGCTAACGTGATTGATAAGTAGGAAGATGCTGTGGGAGCAAACAAAGCATTTGACACTACAAGTCATAAATTACTGTTGAGTAAACTGGAGAAATATGGTGTTATGTTGGTTGAGGCGGCTCTAGAGGACAACAAGGACGTCTGTCTGCTTTCGATTAAAGTGCAAAGAAATGAGGGATGAATCCAGACTTTAAATGATCTAATCTCACCATTTCTCCTCACGGCTTTCAGGCTCATAGCAGACGTCTCATCAATGGTTTCTTCAACATTCTGTGCTTGTTTTTGCTCTGTAAAAGTAAAAAACAAGGCATGTAATGACCACTATTTAATCGCAGTAGAACAAAGGTTATTATTATAAAGCCTGTAAAATACAGCTGAGTTTGTATTTACACCAAGGCGGCACGCTTAGGAAAACTTTGTGAAGGCGATGCTACAGCTAAATATGTCATTGACACAATCAGGTGCTGAATATGTAGTTTCATCTTTCCAGTCTGCACTTTCTTCTCTGCGTGACCTTTGGCATTTTTGGTAACCAAGTGGTTAAAGATACCATCAGCATGACAAAAACAAACCGACAATTACTGCACTCCAAACAGTCCTTAGCAACATAAATATTGTGCACATTGATATTGCGATGTTTGCAATATATATTGTGCAGGCATTAGTTTACACATTTTAATAAAGAGAAAATCTTCATAATGACACATTCAGCTGCGTTTTCTGATTAAATTACTGCCAACTGAAAAGGAAATGTTTGTTTTTCAACAAAATTCAAAGCTATACGTGAAAAGTAAACGTATGGACCCACCAAAACAAACACAAACCCTTTTTACAGTAGGAAGGATAAGATTTCCTTGTTTTTGTCCAAAAATGGGAAGAAATGTAACATGAGACAATATAATAATTCTCACCTTTCCTGTGCTTAACATAGCCACCAACCACAACCAGAACCAGGACTACAAGCACAACTGGTACCGCCACTGCTGCAGGATGAAACCCTGGAATTACAGAGTTAATTATTGGAACTACATCAGTCAAAAAAAGGGTAAATAAACTGTTAGCAACAATGCGTTTAGGTTCAGTTTTAATATTTAATATCTGCAGCTCACCTTTATCAGCAGGGGCAGCCACCTCATCGCTGGTCGAGGTGCTAACAGGGTTTTTCACCTTGCAGGTGTAAGCACGACTTAGATCTTTCTACAAAGCAAATGGAAAACAGCTCTAAAAAAGCCCGTCATGGTTCCATCGAGTTCTTAGAAGCATTTCTCCCCAGACAAATGGATCCGTCTTAAAACATACCTCTGTTAAGCTCAGCTGATTATCAGTGGACACCACCTTGTTTCCTGCTTCCCATTTATACGTGACGGGTCCAAACTGAGAACTGGTGTTGGCTTTACAGGTGAGGTCACAGAGGGTTCGCCTAACGTTGCATTTTAAGAACACCATCGGTTTTGGGACCGGTTCTGACAGAAACACCTACAGATTACCGTCCGCTGGATTCAGATTAAAACCAACAAAGGTCAGTTAAACCTGCTGAACTCACCGATGACCTTGAGTACCACTGGGTTAAGAGTCAAGGTGTTAATCTGAGGTGTGTAGCCGCCGGTGTCCTTGACTGTCAGGTTGTGGATGATCAGACTTCCTGTTGTTTTCGCCACATCACTGCGACCTGGAGGCAGAATCCAAATAAAGACATCACATCAATAAGTCATTACAGCTCAATCACAGGTTAATTTACCTTTATAACATTTGGAAGGAATAATGTCCTGTCCAAACCACTCCAAGACAGGGCTCATTTCATGCCCCCAGCTAATGGAAGTGATGTTATCAAAACTCCGACCTGGATGTAGGACAACTGAGTCACCCACTTTTGCGTAGACCACAATAGCTGTGGATGAAAACACAGAACTTTTTTACTTCTTCCTGCAAACTTTTCCCTGTTTCTTTATCATATCTACTTTTAGGTTTTTATTTACACGAAAACCGAACCAAATAAAACAATATATTCCATATTTATACTCACCATAACTCTTCTGCACCATTAAATAAACAAGGAGAACCGCAAAGAAAGTCCAGAAAACAGACATGATCCTAAAATGAAAAGTACCAAAAACACAACTTTGAGTAATAACTCTGGTAATGAATATTAGCAGAAATAAAACACACATACTTCAGTCATACACTATGAAAACATGCATCTGTGCAAATTTAAAAAACATTTTGGTAAATGGAAGAACCATGCAACAACCCAGGTTTGGATAAATAACTGGCAAACGCAGAAAAATAAACACAAAAATACCTTAAGTATCTCTGTTCACACAAAGCTAACAGGATAACACAACGCACTGCGCTCACTCATCAGTTAAATGGAACTGTTGTTTCTCTTGACAGTTGGTGGTTACCATAGTAACAAGCGACAGGAAGCTCCTCCCCTTTTCTGTAGCTATCTTCCAGTATTAAGCATTAGAACATATATTAGGCCAATATAATTATATACATGGTTTTGTGTGTAATTTTGCCATGTTTTAACATTTTCAGTGTTTAATTTTACAACTGTTAACTGGAAGGATTGCTCTGTAGTTTGTTTAGGGTTATTTATTGTATTTTATTTGACATATAGAGACTGATGTTAACCACCAACTTGTTTTTTTTCCCTCTCGTTTGGTATTTTTACTTTTTTAATACAAAGTAATGTTTCAGGTACCACTTGTGTGATAGTTATTGAATGTTAAATGGTATTCTAGTAGAGAACATAGTTTGTTTTTCAACCTTTATTTAGCAAAGTAAAAATTTATTGACACCAAAGTTTCTTTTATAAGAGACAGAATACAAAAATCAGACTTTATATTGGTATTTAAGAGAAACAAGAAACACTCAATAATAAAATACAAAGCCAAACTTTTAAAAAAAAAGAAGTCATATTTGGAAAATAATCACAGATTAAATTAATCAATATTTTTCACTAATTTACTGAAATAAATTAACTTTATGATATTAAAGTCGACTGAGATGTGTTATTGTTTAGGCTCAGTTGCCTAGTGAATGATGGACTCCACGTGGTTGCCAGGAAAGAGGCCGGCGCTCCCGTTCATCACGCCGTCAAACCAGCCGTCATGGCTCATTTTGATGACGTAGATGATCGCCCCCTGCTGGAAGGAGAGCTCATACTCTTTGCTACCACTGTAGCTGTAAATGGCCACCACTGAGGAAACAAAACAAGAATAAAGACAATTATACCAAACTGTAATGTCATTTAAGCTCCTACATTATATTGATAATTAGTTGTAGAGGTATGGAACCTCTTTCTGACACCAGATTACATAAATTCCTGTAGTTTAATGCCTCTAAAACAATTATGCTTGTGGTGTAAATTTGGTGGCACGGCTGATCTGCAGATACAATATATTAATTTTGAAATGTAATATTTCAACATTGCTTTTTTTGACTTGGAATTAGAAGCTGAAGGGACACATTTACCTGTAATTAGATCATTTTTGACCAATCAGAGAAAAGCTTCAATCAGATGAGGTATTTAAAAAGACAGGAATCTCTAAACCTCTAAACCAGAGATTTTCAACGTGGAGAGAACAAAAATAAAGGAGAAATTAAATCCCATCATTTTTTTCAATCATTTTTTAAACGTTTATAGGATATCAATTCAAAAAGCATAAGAACTGTGGGAATAAAGTTAAATTTGATGTGATTAATGTGAAATATTACACATTTTCTTATAATGAATTGAGGGAATTTGATGAAAAATTGGTGGAAGTCATAATATATTACCCAAAAATACATTTTTCCACCACAGAACTAAAGGTATGAGGCAATATTTATGCCAAATGTCATGTAACAATTAATGAATAGTGAATAAAAACATTCTAAAAGTTATTGTTTCTTTACATAATTTGTAATATTATCGGTGGGTTTGCAGAAGCTGATGCTCTTTGGGAGGCAATGGCATCAAAAGGTTTAGGAACCTCTGTACTAAACAACCTGAGTTATTTAAGGTGGATCTAAACACCTTAACAACACAAACCTTTGTCTAAATAATTCTGTGGAGCCCAGGGAGGGTCTTCGTCAAGATGGACCATGAAGTTCTCTTCATCTTCATCGTTTTCATAGTCCTCCACTGACGACGGAGGAGATGTGAGCTGCTTCAGATCCAACTCTACAGCAGGTGAGTCAATGTGCGACACGTCTGAGAACAGAAGCAGATTTAAGGCGGCCGGCAGGTTGAGGGAGCGAGGCACTTCCTGGTTCAGTGAAACCCATTGTTACCCATTTAGGTGACGTACAGTGAAAATATGCTTTCTTTTTAATAAGCTTGTATTTTAGGCCAATGAAGCTCTTTGAAAGAAATTGTTAAATATCTAAAAAGTCTGAAAAATAAAACTAAAGTTGCTAAAATTGTAAAACACTCACCAACTCCGACCATGGCACAAAGTCTTCCTGTAATTTAAATGCAAATGTTTAAGATTTTCTTTCCTTATTTTGATACAAACAAAAAAGTTGTAACTTTTAAACAAGCAGTTAATGTTAAATCATTTCCTAATATGAAGTTTGCATTTGCCAGTTTGGTAAACTTTAATAAACTTTATTCTTCTGTTAGCTATTATTGATATTTACACAATAAAGCTAATCTGAAATGAACAGTAAAAGCCAATGTTTACTTACAGTAACTAAATAAAGCATAAAAAAGTGAGAATATTGAACGTTTTTGTGGATTCTTACGTTTTTTCCATGCAGCAAGGAGCCCAGTCCCAACCAGAATCCCTGCTATAATCAGGAGCTTTACAGCCAAAGCAGCATATTTAAAATATTCTGCAAAAAAAAATGGAAAATCAAATTAGCAAACCACACTGTTTACAGTAAAGTTTACACTGAGTTTCAGGACATTTTAGAACAAAGAAATAAAAATATTAACAATGTGCAAAGCATCAATAACTTTTTTTTTTTTACTGCAGATAGGTAGTTTAAAACAAACGTTTTTGAAACAAAATAGTTTTTGGATCTACAATGTTCTTTACACGTATATGGAGCGAGGGAGAAACACTGTTGATGGTATGGATGTGTGTTTTAACTCACCCCCACTCACAGGGTTTGATACGTCTTCACTGAAGTTGCTGCTAATGGGGTTTCCCAACATACAGGAGAAGGAGATCTCCTTATTGTCCTGAGAAACAAATGAAAAACAGCTCAAAAGTGGTGAAGTTGTAACTTATATTCATTCTATAATCTTAAATGTGATTTATCTTGACAACTAGGTTACATCCTGACTTGAACATTTAGATCATTTTGTGTTTGTACCGTTGTTAAGCTCAGCTCCTTGTCGTTGGACAACTCTTTGTCTCCTGTCTCCCATTTATATGTGACGGGTCCAAACTCAGAGGAGATGTTGGCGTCACAGGTGAGATTACAGACGGTCTTCTCGTTGTTGCAGTTTACGGATATTGTGGGTTTTGGAACCGGTTCTGACAGAAACACCAACAGATTACCATCAACTGCATTCAGGTGAAAACCAAACAAATTTGCTGAAACTCACTCATAACCCGTAGTTCCTTTTTGTCAAGAACTTTGTTGTTGATGTCAAATGTGTAGCTGCCGCTGTCATCTAGCGTCAGATTGTTGATGATCAAACTTCCACTTTCTAAGTCCAAGTCACAGCGACCTGGAGGCAGAATGCAGAAAAAGAGATTAAGCAAAAATGAATCTGCAGAGTTTTACAACATTTATGGCTCAATCACAGGTGAACTTGCCTTTAAAATCTCTGTAACAAGCAATGTTCCCGCCGAACCACTGCAGGGCGGGGTCCGTTTTGTGCTTCCACGTTACACTACTGATGATATTAAAACTCTGACCTGGCGACAGGGCAACTGAGTCGCCTACTTTTTTGTAGATCAAATCAGCTGTGAATGAAAAGCAGGAAAATTTTTCTTTAACATGTTAAACACTTTCTGTCACATCTTCTTTCCAGATCTATTTTACTTTTAGTTTATTTACTTCTGACTCAGAAGAAATAAAGCTTCATGTATGATTACAGTAAACGCCTCTAATCGTCAGGTCCTGTGTGGTTTTTTAGTTGTTCTGGGGTTTGATTAACTGGATCTAGTTTCATTATTATTCTGTGTTCCTTCAGGAAAATTTTAAACAGTCATGATTGTGTTTTATTTCAGTTCAGTCCTGTCTTAGTTATTCTACTTAAACTTAATAAATGTATGAATATTTTGTCAAAATAGCTTTCAAAACACTGTTTCGGAAATTCAACTGATTTTTTCCCACAAAATAACTGCTACAGTTATTATAAATCATTAGCCATTCTAGAGAGTCTAAAAAGACACTTGTGGCTGGTTGCTGCAGGTTTTACGTTTAGCTAGAGGAGATTAAAGATGCTTATGGTGTTAAAAAAAAATTCTCTTCAGTTGTTATGAAGCCAACTCAAACCTCGTATTGTTTTGCTAAAAAAAACCAATCTTAAAATATATCTTTACGTTAAATATTAAAGATTACAACTTACATATTGATGTTGTACTCACCGATGGCAACTGTCGAAGGCACAGCTCGAAATATGTGAATAATCACAACTGAAACACACAGTAATACCATGGCTTTGCAAAAATCAATCAAGAATTTTTAAATTGTAAATGAAAAAGAACACTTTAGCACGTACGGAGAGTCAGAAGCAATAATGGTTGAGCGATGGTGAAAGGTTAAAAAAGAAATATCTACATCAGTGAATACTCTTGACAAGAAAGGAATCGGTGGTTTCCTGTTGATTACCAGTGAACCTGTTTCGTCATGAGATAGAGTTAACCTCACGATTCTAGCTTGTCCGGGTTTGTTTGGAGCGATCGTTGTTTGAAGAAAGAACTGAAGTAGCATCTTCTCGTTCTTCATTCAAGTATAAATATAACCCCATTAACAGACTGTTTCGAGTCAACGCTTACGCTTTGCTGAAAGGGGAGACAGTAAACCACTAAAAACGATGTTCTCGACAGAATTAAAGCTGCAGGTTGCATTTAAAGAGTTTGTATTCAGGAGCTTTGCCTCATGTTTCACATACGTTTGGTAGTTGATTGAATCAAGATGTTGAGATTCATGACAGCTTGATGAACGACGTCTGCATAATCCTGGTTCATGGCCTTCTAGGTTGCCTCAGTTGTACCCGATAACACCAGGTGGAGGGTCCTTTGCAGCTCCTCGTTAGTATAGTGGTGAGTATCCCCTCCTGTCACCCGCGGGCCAGCCGCGAATAGGTGTAATACGCCGACACCATGCAAAACAGGACATGCCTGCAGACCCGAGTTCGATTCCCAGTTCCGGCAGAAGCTTATGTTACTTTACCCAATCTTTTCTATTTTTAAGTGTTTATATTCTAAAAAATAAATATTTATAATCAATAATCAATGCCAGTCATGCAAAATTATAAACCATTACTTCCACCCACTCATGGAAAAACCACATAACTCTTATGAAAAATGTATAAACAAATTTATACATTGTTTCGTTATTTATTTATTTATTTGTTTCCTTTTTTTATATTGGTTTATTACCAATATATGGTTCCATTTCTGGAACTGATCTTGTTTTGGAAGACCAGTTCCAAAACAATGCATTATTTTGGAACTGATCTTAAATCTTGTATAAATGTACATTGACAGTCAATAAATTATATTCTATATGCATAGTGTAAATTGATCTCACATCATGTGTAATTTAGTAAAAAAAAAAAAAAGAAGCACATTTGTTGACATATTTATATTTACTTTGTATTAACAGAGGCAAACAACAGTTTAAATATTTACATATTCAACTTTTTACAATATAAAATCTTGCCATATTTACAGCATATTTAGATTTTTTTTTATCTATATAAATATATGGAATATAGAATAATAATAGAATACCTAAACATCTCAATAGAACCATGTAATATTTATTTTTTCTTTTCAGCCACCCATCTTTGTCGCTCTGCCTCATAAAAAGGTGATTTGCAGAATTCCTTCCAAGTCATCTCCTTAGCCATACCCTGAGACTTGTACATGGACAGAACCTTTGCAGGACAATATATGTATTTCCCTGCCACACCAGGGAACCCAGAGTGGATGTGTGGGCTGTTGGGACCTTGTTTGAGGTCCATGTGGCAGAACCTGCAAACCCGGCCAGTTGGCTGAGGTTCTGTTCTTTTTCTTTTCTTTTCAGCCCTCTCATCCACCCGCTTCTTGGTTTCCAGGAGTTCCTTTTGGAAAAAAGTGGTGGTGGAGAACTCCTCAAAGGTCATGTTGGGCTTTGATAGTCCATCTGCAGCGTATGTATCATAAACCTTTTTAGAGCAGTAAAAGTACCTAACGGGCCCCTGCTGAAAGAAGAAGTGAACGGAGGAGCCAGAAGTCTCATAACGAGACTTAGGCTGTCCGCAAGAAAGACACCTTTTGGTTTGTTTCTTCTTCTGCTGCTGCTGCTCTGATTGTTGACTCTGCTTTTGTAAAATTCCCTCCACTATTTTTTCTAGGGATTCGGCTGTAATTGGTGTTGCTGAAGCGGGAGCAGGTGGGTTGAAGACATCGGGCTGGATGGTGGTCACACGAACACTAGCTGGCTGGCCCTCAGTTAATGAGTGCCACAGTTCCTGTGTGTCCAGTAGTTTTTCAGGGCTTGTATTCATTGCAGAACTGGTGTTAAGGAGCTTTGCCACATGTTTCACATACCCAGAGATGTGTCGCTTAGTAGTTGGATGGAACATGCTGTTAGGATCCGTGGCAGCCTGATGAACAATCTGAGCATACTCCTGATCTACCACTTTCAGGATGTCTTTTTCCCCATGGTGTTTCTGAAGCAAGCCATCTATTGCCTGTTTACTGCTCAAGATTTTAGAGGGTGAGATGTTTAGCATTGCAGCCTCCAATCCTTCGTCCTCCTCCATCACTATAAGAGACAAAATATTAATTGTATACAAAAATTAAGGATCAATCTGGGTGGAATATTTAATTTTTAAGGCAATATTTGCCCTGTCATCTTAACACTTTTAATACACTATTCTTAACTGCTCACCCAGACATTTATCTGGTTCACCGGATGGTGTGTTGGTTTGACTGGAGGAGGACTGTTGTTTCTTGAGCAGGTACTGCTGCAGCTTCTGCATCCTGGTCCCATGAAGGCAGCTCTTCTTCAGTATGAAATCAGCATAGCCATCTTCTCTTCCATCCCAAATTTCTTTCCAAGTGCTCTTGGCCCGAGAGCCAAAACCAACCAGCTGGTCATCTTCAGAAGAGGCTGCTGTAATTTTGCTGGCTTCATAGTCCAGGGCATCTTTAATCTCTTTAAAACTGAGAGCATATTTAACAAAAGTTAACAGGTTGACTTTGCTAAGGCTCTCAGTTATACAGATCCCAGCTTCCTCCTCCTTCTGGAGGTTTCTGATGAGGTACAAAGTGTAACCTGCATCATTTTCCAAGAGCCATCGGAAACACTTCCCTTTGTACTTTCCAAATTGGAGGCTGTAATCTCCCAGGACCTCTGACACATCTGTGACATCCCCTCCTCTTTCCCGGACCACAGTCAAAGCATTCTGCCGCACAACATCCTCTCTCTTAGGCTCAGACTTGTCCCACAGACTGGGATTATTTTTTATCTTCTTGGCCTCAGGAGAGGGATCCTGAAGAAGGAAGCCAAGAGGCCCCTTGCGGAAAACCACACTTCGTCTCCCTGGATAAAAAATGGTCTTCTTCATTTTGACCTGGTGTGGCGCAAAAAAGGATGAATCAGGCATTAAACAAAATACTTTAAAACCTTTGAAATACATTTTCTTTAAATGTTACGATTAATACATTAGAGCTAATCAATGTAGAACAGTACATTTTAATAAAATTCCATTTTTAAATAAAACATAAATAAAACAAGGTTTTGTTGTGGAAAAAAATATTTTATCTAGAGTCTGGAAATGGCCTAATTAGAAATGTATTAAAACAAATACACCCAAAGTCAAGAGGGACATAAGATATAATTTTTTATCTATGTTTTTATTTACTTCTACTGTAATCAGATCTCCATTTACGAGTATAATCTGATTTGAAAGAGACGTGTTTGATCATCTCACAAAATAAATTGACAGATTGAAATGGAATATATGATTTAGTAAAAATGCTGACTTTATCATCATCATACGTTTGACATGATACGATAGTCCAACATACTGTACATACAGTAGCAATGACAATAGTTGCGGTTTGTTAGGCAGTGTCATAATATTTAAGACATCAGAATGATTTTAATTCAGCTTCAGTGTCAGGCACCGACAAATACACCAAATATAACATTAAATCAGAAGACGAATTATAAAACTAGATAACGCCAGACACCGTAGTAGTACGAAGTAACGCTCCCGCTACATGTAATATATTCGGCCGAAAAGACGCGATCATGACGAAAAACATGTTTTATATCCATCGGCATCACTTACCTAATAAAATGAAGAAGGATGGATGTGAAGATATCGCTTTTCTTTGATATGTTTCCCCTTCTCCGCGTAACGCCGGTAATTTCTCCTAAAAATCTCAGTCGAAAAGCCGGAAAGTTGCCTTCTTCTGAATCCAAGCAAGGAGGGGGGCGTGTCACTCCCGGACATGAGATTGGACAGCGCCACCACGGCATAGTGGTCAAAAATATATTGCATCCGTAGTGGTTTAGGACTACCATTGGAAATGAATGGGAAACGGTTTAGGGTTAGGGTTAAGGGTAACCCTTACCCTTACCCTAACCCTACCCTAACCCTAACCCTAAAGGAATAAATTACACAACAACTCAAAAATTAGATATTAAAGTTTATTTCAAACAAACAGATACTCATGCACTCTTGTACAAAACAAGTTTTCATCCACAACATACATTTAAAGGACTAGTAAAATCGCAACTAATTAGATTCCAAAGGATTTGTACCACAGAAAATGACTTTATGAATGCCGTGAAAATTCTTTTCCAATCATTAAGACAGAGAGGCTATTCAAGAACATTCTTAAGAAAGTGTCTAAAAACTTTTAATAAAAAAGGACAGACAATAGAAAAACAAATCATTCCAATTATAACACAATACTCAACAATTAATAAAAAAATAAATTTCATTTTGAAAAATAATTATAGAAAACTAATTGAGCAAGATGGATTATTAGAAGACTTTAATATCATATCTGCATATAGGCGGAATAAAAATTTAAAAGATATTCTAGTAAGAGCAAGATTGAAACCACTACAACAAACTAAAACAAAATTGTTGGAAAAGATATTTAAAAATCTAAAGTTTGTTAAAAACCACACAAATGGAAAAATATTTAAAATTGATAAACAGTTTTTTCCGCAATCCATAAATTGTGTCTATATTATAATTTGTTCCGAATGTGGAAAACAATATGTAGGTGAAACAAAAAATACCCTAGCAACCCGAATTTGGCAGCATAAATACAATATAAAACATAAAAAACACACAGAAACACCATTGGTTGAACATTTTATAAATCATAATTGGCATTCACTTAAAATTTCAGGACTCCAAAGTAATCCATTATGGACTGACATTGACCGAAAAAAATGTGAAAGAAGATGGATATATTGGCTTAACACAAAAAGTCCTAATGGTTTAAATAGTAAATAATAAATTGACAAGAAAATAAAGACAATCTTAAATTAAAAATTTTACAAAACAAAATTTTTTTTATTAGTTTTAATCTTTACTTTTTCTATTCTCAACCCTATTTTTTTACTCCTATTTTCTTTCGCACTTATCTTTTTCTTTTTCCTAACCTTAACTTCTTTTTCTCTAAACCTAACTTTTTAATTTTTCTCTAAACCTAACTTCTTTATTTTTCCTTAAACCTAACCTTTTAATTTTTCCCTAAACCTAACCTTTTTATTTTTCTCTAAACCTAACATTTTAATTTTTCCCTAAACCTAACCTTTTTATTTTTCTCTAAACCTAATTTCTCTAAACCTAACCTTTTAATTTTTCCCTAAACCTAACCTTTTTATTTTTCTCTAAACCTAACCTTTTAATTTTTCCCTAAACCTAACCTTTTTATTTTTCTCTAAACCTAATTTCTCTAAACCTAACCTTTTAATTTTTCCCTAAACCTAACCTTTTTATTTTTCTCTAAACCTAATTTCTCTAAACCTAACCTTTTTATTTTTCTCTAAACCTAATTTCTCTAAACCTAACCTTTTAATTTTTCCCTAAACCTAACCTTTTTATTTTTCCCTAAACCTAACCTATTTATTTTTCTCTAAACCTAACCTTTTAATTTTTCCCTAAACCTAACCTTTTTATTTTTCTCTAAACCTAATTTCTCTAAACCTAACCTTTTATTTTTATTTTTCTCTAAACCTAACCTTTTAATTTTTCTCTAAACCTAACCTTTTTAGTCTCTTCTAAACCTAACCTTTTTAGTCTTCTCTAAACCTAACATTTTCATTTTCTTATTTTTTTATATATATTTTTATAGTTATTTTTATGATTATTTTTTTATTTTTTTATTTATTTTTTTACTTTTTATCTTATTTTATTAAATTGATTTAATTCATTACAATGCATATTATAATTTGAAACAACAATTAAACAATAATCAAGAACACTGGAAATAACACGAAGCCAAAACGTAGAAGGCGGAGCCTCAGGGAGGAGTCTATAAATAGGGGGGAGCTCTCCTTTCCCTCATTCAGAGTTGAGCCAGAGCAGAGGAAGGATCTCTGTATATTTACATCACAGTTTTGTGCCTAGCCTGAAGAAGACTGACACCAGTCGAAACGTCGCACTAGGCACGAATTTCATATTTCAGAGCTTTTATTAAAAAAAAGGATTTCATTTAATTTTCTTATTTTTTACAATTTTTTTATTTTTTCATTTTATTTTTTGATAAAAAAATTAAAAAAAAAAATACAAAAAAACAATAACTACATAGAATATAAAAGTAATATATACACAAATTATACATAAGAAAAACATAGATATATATTATTTTTTAAGCAATAAAGCCGAAAGGGGAAAAGGAATGTGGCCAGAGGAGAACTGGCAGACTGTGAGGTATGGGAGGAGACGCAGGGAACGTCCCCCTACCTACACACGGGATGTGGGAGTGTGGAGAGGGAAGGACCGTGCAGTTCCTGCTCCTTTTAGGGAGCAGGCTCGTCCCTTCTTTCCTAACCCTAACCCTTACCCTAACCCTACCCTACCCTAACCCCGGTAACCCTAACCCTAACCCTAACCCTTCCCGGCCAATGCAACAACTTTTACTTATCCGAACTGATGTTATATCTTGTAAAACTATTTGTACTTCCTTTTGCGGAATCAAACCCTGGTCTCCCACCGTGACAAGCTGTCGTGTGTTTGTCACAGCCCCCTTTTAGTCTTGGCCATTCCACACACACCAAAGTTTCAGGTTGTGGGAGATGTATGGTGCGTGTGATCAGACACTCATCCTGGCCCGTCACTTTACTCCTCTCAGCCACTAGCCACCCCCACTGCTTTAAATAACTCTTATTGTACCGCAAACCTCCCCCGCCACCAAACTGTTTCTTTCAAGCCCTGGGAAAAGTCCTATAGCTGTGAAAACATGAAAAAAACAGCATGAGATGTATGATGGAGGAAAAAAAAAAAGGATATACACTCCCCGTCGGGGAATCGAACCCCGGTCTCCCGCGTGACAGGCGGGGATACTCACCACTATACTAACGAGGAGATGATGTCAGGCCTTGAGTCCCACTGTTTTTAAGACCGGCGAGGTGAGTGTTAGACCTTCCAAAGGTTGTGCTTTCACTCAAAATGGTGGCCTTCCTTTTTATTGCACCATAAGAGACTCCGGCTATTTTTAAATTGTAGAAAATCCGGTACGGCCACCTTTTAGCTTCCTCGAGCTATTCCTACACATTTCAAGTCCAGAGGACCCAAAGTGCTTTACACATTCACACGCTGACGGTAACAAGCTACTGGATAGTAGACACAGCTGTGCTCAGACTGTGTGTGTGAGAGAGAAAGGAAACATTCATGTAAGCATTGGTGGTTCAGTGGTAGAATTCTCGCCTGCCAGCCCGGGGCCAGCCGCGAATAGGTGTAATACGCCGACACCATGCAAACAGGACATGCCTGCAGACCCGAGTTCGATTCCCAGTTCCGGCAGAAGCTTATGTTACTTTACCCAATCTTTTCTATTTTTAAGTGTTTATATTCTAAAAAACAAATATTTATAATCAATAATCAATGCCAGTCATGCAAAATTATAAACCATTACTTCCACCCACTCATGGAAAAACCACATAACTCTTATGAAAAATGTATAAACAAATTTATACATTGTTTCGTTATTTATTTATTTATTTATTTGTTTCCTTTTTTTATATTGGTTTATTACCAATATATGGTTCCATTTCTGGAACTGATCTTGTTTTGGAAGACCAGTTCCAAAACAATGCATTATTTTGGAACTGATCTTAAATCTTGTATAAATGTACATTGACAGTCAATAAATTATATTCTATATGCATAGTGTAAATTGATCTCACATCATGTGTAATTTAGTAAAAAAAAAAAAAAGAAGCACATTTGTTGACATATTTATATTTACTTTGTATTAACAGAGGCAAACAACAGTTTAAATATTTACATATTCAACTTTTTACAATATAAAATCTTGCCATATTTACAGCATATCTAGATTTTTTTTTATCTATATAAATATATGGAATATAGAATAATAATAGAATACCTAAACATCTCAATAGAACCATGTAATATTTATTTTTTCTTTTCAGCCACCCATCTTTGTCGCTCTGCCTCATAAAAAGGTGATTTGCAGAATTCCTTCCAAGTCATCTCCTTAGCCATACCCTGAGACTTGTACATGGACAGAACCTTTGCAGGACAATATATGTATTTCCCTGCCACACCAGGGAACCCAGAGTGGATGTGTGGGCTGTTGGGACCTTGTTTGAGGTCCATGTGGCAGAACCTGCAAACCCGGCCAGTTGGCTGAGGTTCTGTTCTTTTTCTTTTCTTTTCAGCCCTCTCATCCACCCGCTTCTTGGTTTCCAGGAGTTCCTTTTGGAAAAAAGTGGTGGTGGAGAACTCCTCAAAGGTCATGTTGGGCTTTGATAGTCCATCTGCAGCGTATGTATCATAAACCTTTTTAGAGCAGTAAAAGTACCTAACGGGCCCCTGCTGAAAGAAGAAGTGAACGGAGGAGCCAGAAGTCTCATAACGAGACTTAGGCTGTCCGCAAGAAAGACACCTTTTGGTTTGTTTCTTCTTCTGCTGCTGCTGCTCTGATTGTTGACTCTGCTTTTGTAAAATTCCCTCCACTATTTTTTCTAGGGATTCGGCTGTAATTGGTGTTGCTGAAGCGGGAGCAGGTGGGTTGAAGACATCGGGCTGGATGGTGGTCACACGAACACTAGCTGGCTGGCCCTCAGTTAATGAGTGCCACAGTTCCTGTGTGTCCAGTAGTTTTTCAGGGCTTGTATTCATTGCAGAACTGGTGTTAAGGAGCTTTGCCACATGTTTCACATACCCAGAGATGTGTCGCTTAGTAGTTGGATGGAACATGCTGTTAGGATCCGTGGCAGCCTGATGAACAATCTGAGCATACTCCTGATCTACCACTTTCAGGATGTCTTTTTCCCCATGGTGTTTCTGAAGCAAGCCATCTATTGCCTGTTTACTGCTCAAGATTTTAGAGGGTGAGATGTTTAGCATTGCAGCCTCCAATCCTTCGTCCTCCTCCATCACTATAAGAGACAAAATATTAATTGTATACAAAAATTAAGGATCAATCTGGGTGGAATATTTAATTTTTAAGGCAATATTTGCCCTGTCATCTTAACACTTTTAATACACTATTCTTAACTGCTCACCCAGACATTTATCTGGTTCACCGGATGGTGTGTTGGTTTGACTGGAGGAGGACTGTTGTTTCTTGAGCAGGTACTGCTGCAGCTTCTGCATCCTGGTCCCATGAAGGCAGCTCTTCTTCAGTATGAAATCAGCATAGCCATCTTCTCTTCCATCCCAAATTTCTTTCCAAGTGCTCTTGGCCCGAGAGCCAAAACCAACCAGCTGGTCATCTTCAGAAGAGGCTGCTGTAATTTTGCTGGCTTCATAGTCCAGGGCATCTTTAATCTCTTTAAAACTGAGAGCATATTTAACAAAAGTTAACAGGTTGACTTTGCTAAGGCTCTCAGTTATACAGATCCCAGCTTCCTCCTCCTTCTGGAGGTTTCTGATGAGGTACAAAGTGTAACCTGCATCATTTTCCAAGAGCCATCGGAAACACTTCCCTTTGTACTTTCCAAATTGGAGGCTGTAATCTCCCAGGACCTCTGACACATCTGTGACATCCCCTCCTCTTTCCCGGACCACAGTCAAAGCATTCTGCCGCACAACATCCTCTCTCTTAGGCTCAGACTTGTCCCACAGACTGGGATTATTTTTTATCTTCTTGGCCTCAGGAGAGGGATCCTGAAGAAGGAAGCCAAGAGGCCCCTTGCGGAAAACCACACTTCGTCTCCCTGGATAAAAAATGGTCTTCTTCATTTTGACCTGGTGTGGCGCAAAAAAGGATGAATCAGGCATTAAACAAAATACTTTAAAACCTTTGAAATACATTTTCTTTAAATGTTACGATTAATACATTAGAGCTAATCAATGTAGAACAGTACATTTTAATAAAATTCCATTTTTAAATAAAACATAAATAAAACAAGGTTTTGTTGTGGAAAAAAATATTTTATCTAGAGTCTGGAAATGGCCTAATTAGAAATGTATTAAAACAAATACACCCAAAGTCAAGAGGGACATAAGATATAATTTTTTATCTATGTTTTTATTTACTTCTACTGTAATCAGATCTCCATTTACGAGTATAATCTGATTTGAAAGAGACGTGTTTGATCATCTCACAAAATAAATTGACAGATTGAAATGGAATATATGATTTAGTAAAAATGCTGACTTTATCATCATCATACGTTTGACATGATACGATAGTCCAACATACTGTACATACAGTAGCAATGACAATAGTTGCGGTTTGTTAGGCAGTGTCATAATATTTAAGACATCAGAATGATTTTAATTCAGCTTCAGTGTCAGGCACCGACAAATACACCAAATATAACATTAAATCAGAAGACGAATTATAAAACTAGATAACGCCAGACACCGTAGTAGTACGAAGTAACGCTCCCGCTACATGTAATATATTCGGCCGAAAAGACGCGATCATGACGAAAAACATGTTTTATATCCATCGGCATCACTTACCTAATAAAATGAAGAAGGATGGATGTGAAGATATCGCTTTTCTTTGATATGTTTCCCCTTCTCCGCGTAACGCCGGTAATTTCTCCTAAAAATCTCAGTCGAAAAGCCGGAAAGTTGCCTTCTTCTGAATCCAAGCAAGGAGGGGGGCGTGTCACTCCCGGACATGAGATTGGACAGCGCCACCACGGCATAGTGGTCAAAAATATATTGCATCCGTAGTGGTTTAGGACTACCATTGGAAATGAATGGGAAACGGTTTAGGGTTAGGGTTAAGGGTAACCCTTACCCTTACCCTAACCCTACCCTAACCCTAACCCTAAAGGAATAAATTACACAACAACTCAAAAATTAGATATTAAAGTTTATTTCAAACAAACAGATACTCATGCACTCTTGTACAAAACAAGTTTTCATCCACAACATACATTTAAAGGACTAGTAAAATCGCAACTAATTAGATTCCAAAGGATTTGTACCACAGAAAATGACTTTATGAATGCCGTGAAAATTCTTTTCCAATCATTAAGACAGAGAGGCTATTCAAGAACATTCTTAAGAAAGTGTCTAAAAACTTTTAATAAAAAAGGACAGACAATAGAAAAACAAATCATTCCAATTATAACACAATACTCAACAATTAATAAAAAAATAAATTTCATTTTGAAAAATAATTATAGAAAACTAATTGAGCAAGATGGATTATTAGAAGACTTTAATATCATATCTGCATATAGGCGGAATAAAAATTTAAAAGATATTCTAGTAAGAGCAAGATTGAAACCACTACAACAAACTAAACAAATTGTTGGAAAATATATTTAAAAATTTAAACTTTGTTAAAAACCACACAAATGGAAAAATATTTAAAATTGATAAACAGTTTTTTCCGCAATCCATAAATTGTGTCTATATTATAATTTGTTCCGAATGTGGAAAACAATATGTAGGTGAAACAAAAATACCCTAGCAACCCGAATTTGGCAGCATAAATACAATATAAAACATAAAAAACACACACAGAAACACCATTGGTTGAACATTTTATAAATCATAATTGGCATTCACTTAAAATTTCAGGACTCCAAAGTAATCCATTATGGACTGACATTGACCGAAAAAAATGTGAAAGAAGATGGATATATTGGCTTAACACAAAAAGTCCTAATGGTTTAAATAGTAAATAATAAATTGACAAGAAAATAAAGACAATCTTAATTAAAAATTTTTACAAAACAAAATTTTTTTTATTAGTTTTAATCTTTACTTTTTCTATTCTCAACCCTATTTTTTTACTCCTATTTTCTTTCGCACTTATCTTTTTCTTTTTCCTAACCTTAACTTCTTTTTCTCTAAACCTAACTTTTTAATTTTTCTCTAAACCTAACTTCTTTATTTTTCCTTAAACCTAACCTTTTAATTTTTCCCTAAACCTAACCTTTTTATTTTTCTCTAAACCTAACATTTTAATTTTTCCCTAAACCTAACCTTTTTATTTTTCTCTAAACCTAATTTCTCTAAACCTAACCTTTTAATTTTTCCCTAAACCTAACCTTTTTATTTTTCTCTAAACCTAACCTTTTAATTTTTCCCTAAACCTAACCTTTTTATTTTTCTCTAAACCTAATTTCTCTAAACCTAACCTTTTAATTTTTCCCTAAACCTAACCTTTTTATTTTTCTCTAAACCTAATTTCTCTAAACCTAACCTTTTAGTTTTTCTCAAACCTTAATTTCTCTAAACCTAACCTTTTAAGTTTTCCCTAAACCTAACTTGTTATGTTTCCCTAACCTAACCTATGTATTTTCTCTAAACTACCTTTAATTTTGCCCTAAACCTAACCTTTTTATTTTTCTCTAAACCTAATTTCTCAAACCGAACCTTTTATTTTGTAGTTTTCTCTAAACCTAACCTTTTAATTTTCTCTAAACCTACCTTTTTAGTCTCTTCTAAACCTAACCCTTTTAGTCTTCTCTAAACCTAAAATTTTCATTTTCTTATTTTTTTTATATATTTTTATAGTTATTTTTATGATTATTTTTTTATTTTTTTATTTATTTTTTTACTTTTTATCTTATTTTATAAATTGATTTAATTCATTACAATGCATATTATAATTTGAAACAACAATTAAACAATAATCAAGAACACTGGAAATAACACGAAGCCAAAACGTAGAAGGCGGAGGCCTCAGGGAGGAGTCTATAAATAGGGGGGAGCTCTCCTTTCCCTCATTCAGAGTTGAGCCAGAGCAGAGGAAGGATCTCTGTATATTTACATCACAGTTTTGTGCCTAGCCTGAAGAAGACTGACACCAGTCGAAACGTCGCACTAGGCACGAATTTCATATTTCAGAGCTTTTATTAAAAAAAAGGATTTCATTTAATTTTCTTATTTTTTACAATTTTTTTATTTTTTCATTTTATTTTTTGATAAAAAAATTAAAAAAAAAATACAAAAAAACAATAACTACATAGAATATAAAAGTAATATATACACAAATTATACATAAGAAAAACATAGATATATATTATTTTTTAAGCAATAAAGCCGAAAGGGGAAAAGGAATGTGGCCAGAGGAGAACTGGCAGACTGTGAGGTATGGGAGGAGACGCAGGGAACGTCCCCCTACCTACACACGGGATGTGGGAGTGTGGAGAGGGAAGGACCGTGCAGTTCCTGCTCCTTTTAGGGAGCAGGCTCGTCCCTTCTTTCCTAACCCTAACCCTTACCCTAACCCTACCCTACCCTAACCCCGGTAACCCTAACCCTAACCCTAACCCTTCCCGGCCAATGCAACAACTTTTACTTATCCGAACTGATGTTATATCTTGTAAAACTATTTGTACTTCCTTTTGCGGAATCAAACCCTGGTCTCCCACCGTGACAAGCTGTCGTGTGTTTGTCACAGCCCCCTTTTAGTCTTGGCCATTCCACACACACCAAAGTTTCAGGTTGTGGGAGATGTATGGTGCGTGTGATCAGACACTCATCCTGGCCCGTCACTTTACTCCTCTCAGCCACTAGCCACCCCCACTGCTTTAAATAACTCTTATTGTACCGCAAACCTCCCCCGCCACCAAACTGTTTCTTTCAAGCCCTGGGAAAAGTCCTATAGCTGTGAAAACATGAAAAAAACAGCATGAGATGTATGATGGAGGAAAAAAAAAAAGGATATACACTCCCCGTCGGGGAATCGAACCCCGGTCTCCCGCGTGACAGGCGGGGATACTCACCACTATACTAACGAGGAGATGATGTCAGGCCTTGAGTCCCACTGTTTTTAAGACCGGCGAGGTGAGTGTTAGACCTTCCAAAGGTTGTGCTTTCACTCAAAATGGTGGCCTTCCTTTTTATTGCACCATAAGAGACTCCGGCTATTTTTAAATTGTAGAAAATCCGGTACGGCCACCTTTTAGCTTCCTCGAGCTATTCCTACACATTTCAAGTCCAGAGGACCCAAAGTGCTTTACACATTCACACGCTGACGGTAACAAGCTACTGGATAGTAGACACAGCTGTGCTCAGACTGTGTGTGTGAGAGAGAAAGGAAACATTCATGTAAGCATTGGTGGTTCAGTGGTAGAATTCTCGCCTGCCAGCCCGGGGCCAGCCGCGAATAGGTGTAATACGCCGACACCATGCAAACAGGACATGCCTGCAGACCCGAGTTCGATTCCCAGTTCCGGCAGAAGCTTATGTTACTTTACCCAATCTTTTCTATTTTTAAGTGTTTATATTCTAAAAAACAAATATTTATAATCAATAATCAATGCCAGTCATGCAAAATTATAAACCATTACTTCCACCCACTCATGGAAAAACCACATAACTCTTATGAAAAATGTATAAACAAATTTATACATTGTTTCGTTATTTATTTATTTATTTATTTGTTTCCTTTTTTTATATTGGTTTATTACCAATATATGGTTCCATTTCTGGAACTGATCTTGTTTTGGAAGACCAGTTCCAAAACAATGCATTATTTTGGAACTGATCTTAAATCTTGTATAAATGTACATTGACAGTCAATAAATTATATTCTATATGCATAGTGTAAATTGATCTCACATCATGTGTAATTTAGTAAAAAAAAAAAAAAGAAGCACATTTGTTGACATATTTATATTTACTTTGTATTAACAGAGGCAAACAACAGTTTAAATATTTACATATTCAACTTTTTACAATATAAAATCTTGCCATATTTACAGCATATCTAGATTTTTTTTTATCTATATAAATATATGGAATATAGAATAATAATAGAATACCTAAACATCTCAATAGAACCATGTAATATTTATTTTTTCTTTTCAGCCACCCATCTTTGTCGCTCTGCCTCATAAAAAGGTGATTTGCAGAATTCCTTCCAAGTCATCTCCTTAGCCATACCCTGAGACTTGTACATGGACAGAACCTTTGCAGGACAATATATGTATTTCCCTGCCACACCAGGGAACCCAGAGTGGATGTGTGGGCTGTTGGGACCTTGTTTGAGGTCCATGTGGCAGAACCTGCAAACCCGGCCAGTTGGCTGAGGTTCTGTTCTTTTTCTTTTCTTTTCAGCCCTCTCATCCACCCGCTTCTTGGTTTCCAGGAGTTCCTTTTGGAAAAAAGTGGTGGTGGAGAACTCCTCAAAGGTCATGTTGGGCTTTGATAGTCCATCTGCAGCGTATGTATCATAAACCTTTTTAGAGCAGTAAAAGTACCTAACGGGCCCCTGCTGAAAGAAGAAGTGAACGGAGGAGCCAGAAGTCTCATAACGAGACTTAGGCTGTCCGCAAGAAAGACACCTTTTGGTTTGTTTCTTCTTCTGCTGCTGCTGCTCTGATTGTTGACTCTGCTTTTGTAAAATTCCCTCCACTATTTTTTCTAGGGATTCGGCTGTAATTGGTGTTGCTGAAGCGGGAGCAGGTGGGTTGAAGACATCGGGCTGGATGGTGGTCACACGAACACTAGCTGGCTGGCCCTCAGTTAATGAGTGCCACAGTTCCTGTGTGTCCAGTAGTTTTTCAGGGCTTGTATTCATTGCAGAACTGGTGTTAAGGAGCTTTGCCACATGTTTCACATACCCAGAGATGTGTCGCTTAGTAGTTGGATGGAACATGCTGTTAGGATCCGTGGCAGCCTGATGAACAATCTCAGCATACTCCTGATCTACCACTTTCAGGATGTCTTTTTCCCCATGGTGTTTCTGAAGCAAGCCATCTATTGCCTCTTTCATTTGCGGGGTCCACCGTGTGTGGTCTAACACAAAGACACGTCCACCTGTCTTTACAGGTCCAGTGCGGGCACTTCTTGGTGAGGACCTCAGAGGAAGAGGATGTGAAGTCTCTGAAACACAATGAAGTAAGTAAAAATTATCAGTCTAAGGTATAAATTCCAAAATTTAATGCAGAAATGTATATACATAGCACTGTGTTTGCTCACCTTTTGGAGAAATTTGGAAAATTTCACAAGAGGAAGGACTAGAGGCCGGTTGGGAGGCTGATCCCTCAGCAGGCGGAGGAACAGTTACAGATGGAGGTTTTATTTCCTCAGTGTTGGGTGATGGCAGAGGAAGCTTTGGATGAGGTCCTTCTCCTCTTTTCAAAGACTTGTGCTTGTCCCAGTCAAGAGGTACTGGCCGACACCCTGGTTCTTTGTACTCAAGTCCAAATCTTTCTCCAGTGTCCCTGTTTGAGATGTGAAGTGCAGGGTACTTTTCCTGGCCAGTGATTCTTTTTGACGATGTATTTAACTCAGCTATCAAAGCTGGATCAAATACTGCAGGAAGGACAACTCCAGGCTGCTTCAGGTCCACCAGTCTCTGGTAGTTCCATCGCACAACTCCTGTCATGCCCTGCGCTTGGAACAGCTCAGTGGAGACCACATTTCCAGTTACCCACTGAGCCTGATGGAAATGGTAGCCCTCCTGCTGAGACGTACCTCGCACAGGAATCCAGATGGGGACCTTTGCTCCTTCTCCTGGCACATGGTTGAGCTGAAGCGTCCCACCATGTCTGTACATTATTCCCTCAGACAGCTCAGGGTCACTCAAGCATCCTCTGAGAATATGTACTCGCTGAATACGCCACGTCTTCAGCATAGAGAACTTGAACAGAGGGACGTCGTTAGGATCCTTGGCCAGGTGAAAATGCTTCATGACTCTCTCCACTCTGTCCAGCAGCTCTGTGGGCGGTGGTATTTTGGTCCTGCAGTGCTCCCGGATGTGTTGTTTTGTTGGATTGGGAGGCACAATACCACAGGACACATAGGCCTCCTTCAGCTTCTTCAAATCCTCCTCATCTACTACAGAGAAAGCAGCAGAGAGGAGCTGACAGAAAGTGCTGAAAAGAGGGTGATGTTCTGATGTGCACTCCCTTGAAAAGCGCTGCAGACAGTGGAACAAGTCCAGCTTCACAACAATGTTTGAATTGTAGCATGACCTTGAGGCACAGGTATTTGTTAGGGGTCCTGAAGTAGCTGCAGACACGATGGAAGGGGTTGTTCTCCAGGCATCCCAGTTTAAATGCTCACCAGGGATGGATTCTTCGATCTTGAAAGAAGCACAGCAATCCCTAAAAAAAATATGTGAAAGGATCTTTAACAATCAACGGAAAAATTAGTGAATAATTTCCCTAAAAATAAATAAATAAATAAATAAAGAAGAGATTTGGTCTGAATTTGATATCCTAAATCTTTTGTTTTCTCCACAAGATGGTAGCAGCAAGCATAAACATTACATATTTTTTTTAAATAGTCATGATTTTTAATTTGTAATATTAGTAGTATTTCAATTTTTGATGTTGTCTTTCTGTATGTGTCTCTCAGGTGAACCACAACAGATTTTGCTGCAGTTTGAAAAGCAGTGAAAGCAGTGGATGGCTGTTCGTACCTGTCCACCCAGTGGAAGCCTGCCTTCTCCACTCCAGCGTCATCGTACCTCTTGGCCATCCCCTGGTACATTGGTTCCAAGGATTTTTCACTCTCTGACTGAACCATGACCCAGGAGACAATTAACCAGTTTTCATTCATAATTGCATAGCTGGACATGGTTCCAGATGCTAAAGTGACCTTTCGTGCCACCTTCCTGGTGTGATCGGACCTGAAGACCTGCCCAAATGTGCCTTGGAGGAGTCTTGACAAGGCTGGCTCTTGACGTCTGTACTCCTCTAGCAAACAGTCTGTGAGGTAGAAGGCAGACACAGAGACACCACACCAGCCATTTGGGTCCTCATAGGAGTTGAATGGAAAGGGTGTGTGGCTTTTTCTGAAAAACTGCCCAATGGTCCTCTGTCCCTGTACCCCTGCCTCTGCATCCCAGACGCTCTCAATGGCCTGCAGATAAGCTAAATGAGCTCGTTCATATTTGAGATGCATGAGCTCATTCACTTGCTTGGCCATATCTGCAGGTGACTTTCCGGTGCGTCTGAGTTCATCCACGATTGACTTACAGATGGCCTTCTTGTAAGTGAGAAATGCAGGGAGCAGGTTGGTGAATCTTCTGGGCAGCTTCTCCAGCCAACGAGGACTGTCGGCAAACCAGGTCTTCCGACAAGACTTACAGCAAAGTCTTGACGACAGGATGTAATATTGCCCACTGGTCCCAACAATCACCCGAGGTCGGCCCACGCCAGCGGAAACAACTTGTGGTTGAGGACATCCATGAAGGCATGGGAGGTTGTAATTATTTTTCAGCCTTGACATTATTTCATTTTCAGGTTTCCAAATGAAGAATGGGTGAAGCTGAAAAAAGTTGGGCGACGGGAGCTCAGCCACTGTGTCAATGAGCTCAGGCTGCGGAGGATGACGCCAGAGGGAAATTGCATTGCCAACATTTCTCACAGGACGAGACCCAGGCCACAGCCCAAGATCTTGGAGCTCTGTCCTCATCCACAGTTTCTGGTGCTGAGAACAGTTCCAGCTGTTCATGTCATGATCATGCTGAATCACGGGCACATCAAAAGGT
Organism: Xiphophorus maculatus; assembly: GCF_002775205.1. Lineage (NCBI taxonomy): Eukaryota > Metazoa > Chordata > Actinopteri > Cyprinodontiformes > Poeciliidae > Xiphophorus > Xiphophorus maculatus. The sequence goes on along the minus strand of NC_036466.1, from coordinate 11,400,369 downwards.
GGCTGAGCTGAGGAAGCTGTCATAAAAATATGAAAACACATGGAATTAGGTTCCTAATAATACAAAACAAAAAAACAAATTAAATTACAAATTTGTAGAATGTGTTCCAAATAGTAGCAACATTATTTACAAAATATTTGAAAGACAGTGTGGAAATGTTTTTATTAAATCAAACTACTCAGAGTAAAAAAACATAAATCATTTTTTGAATGCAATCTGTTCTTACTGTCTTCAGCACTGTCTGCAAAGGAAAGGACTCTCTGTGCAGAGGTTGAAGCTGCACTTGGACTGGAATCTGAAAAGAAGTGTTATCATTCTGTTATTTCTCTGTGGCTTCATTATAATTTTAAGACAACAGATAAAGTAGTTGTGAATAGTATCCAGATAGTGGTACCTATGCAACAAGCAGATCTTTAAAGATTAGTTGAAACTAACCTTTAACCTCTGATTCTTTTGCACTTGCTGTTTCCTTCACCATAAATGACAGCTGTGATGGAAGGGCCACCGGCATTTTTTGTGTGATTGCCAGGACTGTAAATAGTCAGAAGAAAATAAAAATAAAGTTTATTGCCTAAAGATATTTAAAAGTATAAGATTTCTATTCAAGAATATAATTTAAAACTCTTTACTGTCAGCTGTTGAGGATTCTGGTTTACCTGATGCGTCAGAAGGCCTGGATACCGTTGCAGTTGGTCCTAAATGAAGAGAATATATCAGTCACTGTGTAAATCACAACTGAACTCAACAGATGGCGTTGGTGAAAACTCAAAAAGTTGTACTTTTATTCCTTCTGCTCATCAGACTTCTAAAAATATTTAGAAGGTCATTTCCAAATGTGGGAAACAAAACAGACTACAAATTGAACACTTGACTGTTAGCTTTAGCAGGAGGAACAACAGCACTTAAATAAACATGCTGTTAGTAACAAAAAAAAAAAAAAAAAAAAGGTAAGCATGCAGAATTGAAATATATACTCACCAGCATCTCCATCAATTCATAGTCCTTTGACATGCAGAGTAACGGTCGCAAACAGCGATATTGTAACAGGAACTTGACCGGAACGTGGCCAGAACACAAGAACATGGTCAAGGCTCAGGGTTGGAGGGTTATTCATCATATTAGAGAATAACACTCCAGTTCTGAAACCTCCGATTTGAAGGAAAACCTGTCTTTGCTCTTGAAGATGCTTTTGACACGGGGGTTCTCTCTGTGTCCGCTGACCCTGACACTGTGTACACAGAGACAAATGTGTGAGAGAAACTAAGTGCAAGCAGAACATATGTTAGAATGTCAGCAATCGAAACCATAGTCTGTTTACTGCTCAAGATTTTAGAGGGTGAGATGTTTAGCATTGCAGCCTCCAATCCTTCGTCCTCCTCCATCACTATAAGAGACAAAATATTAATTGTATACAAAAATTAAGGATCAATCTGGGTGGAATATTTAATTTTTAAGGCAATATTTGCCCTGTCATCTTAACACTTTTAATACACTATTCTTAACTGCTCACCCAGACATTTATCTGGTTCACCGGATGGTGTGTTGGTTTGACTGGAGGAGGACTGTTGTTTCTTGAGCAGGTACTGCTGCAGCTTCTGCATCCTGGTCCCATGAAGGCAGCTCTTCAGTATGAAATCAGCATAGCCATCTTCTCTTCCATCCCAAATTTCTTTCCAAGTGCTCTTGGCCCGAGAGCCAAAACCAACCAGCTGGTCATCTTCAGAAGAGGCTGCTGTAATTTTGCTGGCTTCATAGTCCAGGGCATCTTTAATCTCTTTAAAACTGAGAGCATATTTAACAAAAGTTAACAGGTTGACTTTGCTAAGGCTCTCAGTTATACAGATCCCAGCTTCCTCCTCCTTCTGGAGGTTTCTGATGAGGTACAAAGTGTAACCTGCATCATTTTCCAAGAGCCATCGGAAACACTTCCCTTTGTACTTTCCAAATTGGAGGCTGTAATCTCCCAGGACCTCTGACACATCTGTGACATCCCCTCCTCTTTCCCGGACCACAGTCAAAGCATTCTGCCGCACAACATCCTCTCTCTTAGGCTCAGACTTGTCCCACAGACTGGGATTATTTTTTATCTTCTTGGCCTCAGGAGAGGGATCCTGAAGAAGGAAGCCAAGAGGCCCCTTGCGGAAAACCACACTTCGTCTCCCTGGATAAAAAATGGTCTTCTTCATTTTGACCTGGTGTGGAGCAAAAAAGGATGAATCGGGTATTAAACAAAATACTTTAAAACCTTTGAAATACATTTTCTTTAAATGTTACGATTAATACATTAGAGCTAATCAATGTAGAACAGTACATTTTAATAAAATTCCATTTTTAAATAAAACATAAATAAAACAAGGTTTTGTTGTGGAAAAAAAATATTTTATCTAGAGTCTGGAAATGGCCTAATTAGAAATGTATTAAAACAAATACACCCAAAGTCAAGAGGGACATAAGATATAATTTTTTATCTATGTTTTTATTTACTTCTACTGTAATCAGATCTCCATTTACGAGTATAATCTGATTTGAAAGAGACGTGTTTGATCATCTCACAAAATAAATTGACAGATTGAAATGGAATATATGATTTAGTAAAAATGCTGACTTTATCATCATCATCATACGTTTGACATGATACGATAGTCCAACATACTGTACATACAGTAGCAATGACAATAGTTGCGGTTTGTTAGGCAGTGTCATAATATTTAAGACATCAGAATGATTTTAATTCAGCTTCAGTGTCAGGCACCGACAAATACACCAAATATAACATTAAATCAGAAGACGAATTATAAAACTAGATAACGCCAGACACCGTAGTAGTACGAAGTAACGCTCCCGCTACATGTAATATATTCGGCCGAAAAGACGCGATCATGACGAAAAACATGTTTTATATCCATCGGCATCACTTACCTAATAAAATGAAGAAGGATGGATGTGAAGATATCGCTTTTCTTTGATATGTTTCCCCTTCTCCGCGTAACGCCGGTAATTTCTCCTAAAAATCTCAGTCGAAAAGCCGGAAAGTTGCCTTCTTCTGAATCCAAGCAAGGAGGGGGGCGTGTCACTCCCGGACATGAGATTGGACAGCGCCACCACGGCATAGTGGTCAAAAATATATTGCGTCCGTAATGCATCAATTTTTTTTTTTTTTTACTTGTATGAGCAGCGTTACATAAAAAGGTAGCACATATGGTGTATGATGCAGATAAAAAAGGTAGTAGTCTCCCCGTCGGGGAATTGAACCCCGGTCTCCCGCGTGACAGGCGGGGATACTGACCACTATACTAACGAGGAGCTGCAAGAGACTCTCCACCTGGTGTTATCGGGTCCAGCTGAGGCAACCTAGAGGTTGCCTCAGCTGGACCTCCACTCGCCTCCACTCGCCTCCACTCGCCTGCCACCCGCGTGGCAGGCGAGAATTCTACCACTGAACCACCAATGCTTACACATCCATCGTCATGCCCTTGCACAGACACACACATTCTTGTTCTTCCACCAAACTGGTAACTTGCTATTGACTTCCATACATGTCAGTTACTGAATTCATGACTACCCCTAAACAAGTTGCTCCACAGTGTTAGGACTGGGCTTTGGTCTCTATAAGGTCCATCAGTCTTCAGATGACTATATATTTTGTAACTAGTAACTCTAAAACCTCCACTCAACCTCTAGGTTGCCTCAGCTGGACCTGATAACACCAGGTGGAGGGTCCCTTGCAGCTCCTCGTTAGTATAGTGGTGAGTATCCCCGCCTGTCACGCGGGAGACCGGGGTTCAATTCCCCGACGGGGAGACTGTTACCTTTTTTATAATATGCAAAGATTTGCATATTTCATGTTGTTTCCACATATCATCTCCAAAGTCTGCTGGACTTCGGGTTGCGCCGTCTGAGCTGTTTGGGATTCCCTCCATAATTTTCCCTCAGAAACCACAGAGGGGAAGCCGTGCTTTCTGATTGGCTACCTGTCACATTCAACAGGCTGCGTTAACGCTCCCAGTTGGATCGGAGCGACCTCGACGATCTGCCATAACACACCACACACTACAGGATCATCGGTTACGAAATCAAAAGAGACAATCTTAGAACGTTGGGATGCCCAACGTTCTAAGATTGTCGTAAGGGGAGAACCGGGGCAAAAAATCGTGTAGTGTGAACTATTGCCTCAGGTAGTCGAGGTGCCCTTCTTCTCTATTTACGTCTTCTGATTACTGAAGGGCAATATAGTATACAGACTTCATAATCTGCACTGTTTGGGTTGAATGCAGTATTTATTTCCATTTTGGCTTTATGTTGTTTAGTTTTTATTTAAGTGCGGTTTTTGTTAATGGAGACTGAGAATCCATTTTATTTTTGGTTGTTTTATTTTGTTTATCAGTGCCAGTGTTAAGTGTTCTTTTGAAAATGAAGTGTATCTATCTTTGGCAGGAAATTGCATGCATTATTACGTCATTTCAATTAAATCAGTTTATGAAGGTCTTCAAACAATATTATTGTTTATCGCAATAATTTTTGAGACAATTAATCGCTCAGCAAAATTTGTTATCGTGACAGGCCTACTAGTAGCTCCAAAACCTCCACTCAACCTCTAGGTTGCCTCAGCTGGACTTGAAAACCCCAGATGGCGGATCTCTTGCAGCTCCTCGTTAGTATAGTGGTGAGTATCCCCGCCTGTCACGCGGGAGACCGGGGTTCAATTCCCCGACGGGGAGATTAATGCCTTTTTTTATCTGCATCATACACCATATGTGCTACCTTTTTATGTAACGTCGCTCATACAAGTAAAAAAAAAAAGTTGTTGCATTGGCCGGGAATCGAACCCGGGCCTCCCGCGTGGCAGGCGAGAATTCTACCACTGAACCACCAATGCTTACACATCCATTGTCATGCCCTTGCACAGACACACACATTCTTGTTCTTCCACCAAACTGGTAACTTGCTATTGACTTCCATACATGTCAGTTACTGAATTCATGCCTACCCCTAAACAAGTTGTTCCACAGTGTTAGGACTGGGCTTTGGTCTCTATAAGGCCCATCAGTCTTCAGATGACAATATATTTTGTAACTAGTAACTCTAAAACCTCCACTCAACCTCTAGGTTGCCTCAGCTGGACCCGATAACACCAGGTGGAGAGTCTCTTGCAGCTCCTCGTTAGTATAGTGGTGAGTATCCCCGCCTGTCACGCGGGAGACCGGGGTTCAATTCCCCGACGGGGAGACTAGTACCTTTTTTATCTGCATTGCATCATACACCATATGTGCTACCTTTTTATGTAACGTCGCTCATACAAGTAAAAAAAAAGTTGTTGCATTGGCCGGGAATCGAACCCGGGCCTCCCGCGTGGCAGGCGAGAATTCTACCACTGAACCACCAATGCTTACATGAATAGTTTCCTGCTCTCTCACACACACAGTCTGAGCGCAGCTGTGTCTACTATCCAGTAGCTTGTTGCCGTCAGCGTGTGAATGTGTAAAGCACTTTGGGTCCTCTGGACTTGAAATGTGTAGGAATAGCTCGAGGAAGCTAAAAGGTGGCAGTACCGGCTTTTCTACAATTTAAAAATAGCCGGAGTCTCTTATGGTGCAATAAAAAGGAAGGCCACCATTTTGAGTGAAAGCACAACCTTTGGAAGGTCTAACACTCACCTCGCCGGTCTTAAAAACAGTGGGACTCAAGGCCTGACATCATCTCCTCGTTAGTATAGTGGTGAGTATCCCCGCCTGTCACGCGGGAGACCGGGGTTCGATTCCCCGACGGGGAGTGTATATCCTTTTTTTTTCATACATCTCATGCTGTTTTTTTTTCATTTTTTCACAGCTATAGGACTTTTCCCAGGGCTTGATAGAAACAGTTTGGTGGCGGGGGAGGTTTGCAGTACAATAAGAGTTATTTAAAGCAGTGGGGGTGGCTAGTGGCTGAGAGGAGTAAAGTAACGGGCCAGGATGAGTGTCTGGTCACACCCACCATACATCTCCCACAACCTGAAACTTTGGTGTGTGTGGAATGGCCAAGACTAAAAAGGGGCTGTGACAAACACACGACAGCTTGTCACGGTGGGAGACCAGGGTTTGATTCCGCAAAAGGAAGTACAAATAGTTTTACAAGATATAACATCAGTTCGGATAAGTAAAAGTTGTTGCATTGGCCGGGAATCGAACCCGGGCCTCCCGCGTGGCAGGCGAGAATTCTACCACTGAACCACCAATGCTTACATGCTAGGCTATCCCCACAACAGGCAGACAAACATGCAGACAAACACGTGGGAGCTGTAGTGGGTCGGAGGTTTTTCTATGGGGCGTGGTATGTATCAGATATCATCTCCTTGTTATTATAGTGGTGAGTATCCCCGCCTGTCACGCGGGAGACCGGGGTTCGATTCCCCGACGGGGAGTGAAACTTCAATTTGTTTTGTTGTGGAAGGTTCTTTGCTTACTGTTTTATGCACAATGAATACCAGCAAGACAGACTTAAAATGTGGCAAGGACATTTGGTTCAAAATTATTGGTTCACAGGTTATAGTATAATTAAGCTTAACTCTCTTAACTTTTCCTGTTCATTCTCTATGGTAGTTCTTAACACTACGGATGTAATGCACTGTTTGACCACCAGGGGATTTTAGGAGCGCTGTTTCCACGTATTCTCTGTGATTACATATATATATATATATATATATATATTTTTTTTTTTTTTAACTGCCTAAAATCCTCTAGCTTTTAGGCTTTTGGTGAACTACGCTTATAGTCGGCTGCTCCCCGTGTGGCAGGCGAGACCACGGAACCACCAATGCCTAGATATTGGGCAATACCGCAACAGGCAGACATACATGCAGAAAGACACACAAACCATTCATCATCTCCTCGTTAGTATAGTGGTGAGTATCCCCGCCTGTCACGCGGGAGACCGGGGTTCGATTCCCCGACGGGGAGTGAAGTTCGTTTTTGTTTTTGTTTTTAGTTGTGGAAGGTTCTTTACTTATTGTTTTCGGCACAATGAATACCAGCAAGACAGACTTAAAATGTGGCAATAACAAAAATTATTTGTTCACAGGCACAGCATTAACGACTTGATGCTGCTTTGCAGCTGCTGTTGAGCATGACAAAGTAGCTTAATTAGTATCTTGAAAGTGCTTAGAGTTATTTCACAAGCACTGAATTTTTTAGCACGATTTTGAGAAAAAGGTAAAAAATTTGGGCATAAGACTTCCGGTTGGACCGCAAGATGGAGTAGACGCTTTTTCCGAAGCTCCCACCTCGAACATTACTACTCTACTAATTTTCACTTCGTGTCTGTTAATCCAATAGTAACTATAAGGTTACACTGGAACCCCGACCAGTTAGTCAAACGATGACCAGCAGAACAAAGAAAGAAGAGCAGAAAAAGGAGGAGGGGAACATCATGGCGGTGCTAACGGCTACGCTAGCCAAGCACAAGAAATCCCTCTCAGCGGAGTTCAATGCGGCGTTTACTAAACTCTAAACAAAACTGGAGCGATTTGAATCTACCATTGCCACCCACCACCAGCGTATTTCATCACTGGAGAATGTGGCCACTACCATGAGCGATGACATACAGGCAATTCAAGCTGATCTAGCTATGGTGACCGGAGAGAACAACAGGCTGAAAGCTAAGCTAATTGACTTGGAAAGTAGGAGCCGCGCAACAACGCCAGGTTGGTGGGACTCCCTGAAGGCATAGAAGGATCGCATCCGACAACATTTTTTTCCCAACTACTTCTGGAGGTCTTCGGGGAAGATGTGTTGAAGAAGGCTCCAGAGCTGGATCGAGCACACCGGATGCTAACGGGGAACCGGGGCCCGGTGAGAAACCTAGAGCCGTAATCGTGTGTTTCCACAACTATCTAATCAGGGAGCTCGTTACACGCAAAGCCAGAGAGTTACGAGGCAAGTTGAAATACAAAGGTACCCCGTTTCACATTTTTGAAGATTACTGCCCAGAGGTCTTACAGCAGCGCTCAGCTTACCGCGGGATCATGAAAGAACTGTATGATCGAGGGCTCAAGCCTGCTTTGCGCTACCCAGCCAAACTATTCATCGTGACCGAGAATGGGAGTCGAAGGTTCCTGGCTACACCTGAGGACGCCAAGCGCTATATTGGCTCTACTCATCCACCCAACTCTAGCCCGCCAGGGGAATAATTGTTAGCTGGATCCGAGCATGTTTTTCATGTTTTTTTTCTTCTTTTTTTTCTCTGTGGTATTAATCTAGCCACTTGCAGAACTCAGACGATTCTTCATAGCTTGTTTGATGCAAAGCTATCTCTAAAAATTCTATACTTTATTATTATTATTACTATTCCGAACAACCTATACAATTAAAATTAACCTTGAACCTGATTACTTTTATATACACTGGGCTGTAATGCCCGTCTGTATGCCCAATGGACTAGTAATTTAGGGCCAGCACATCTATCTTGAGGTGTCTTAGGCTATTTTGTGATTTTACTTAGTAACAGAGTTTTTTCAGAAGTTCTTCTACAGTCATATTGGTTGAATTTGTGGCTGTCGGGTTTGAGCTGGTTGTCTTCTGACAAGTGACCACTCTTAATTTTGGGAGGAGGAAAATGTTAGTCTAAAATGAGGGAAGTCTTGCAGGGGATAGAAGATACCCTGCTGTGCGATGGACACGTTAATGTTTGTTTTTGCTTTAAAGGGGGTCTGGGTCCAGATGCATGTGTTGTTAGTCGTGGTATAGATGTGAGTGAGGGTGTGTGTGTTTTTTTTTTTTTGTTTGTTTGTTGTTGTTTTTTTTTCCTTTTTTCTTTCTGTCTCCTTCTCTTACAGTTGTTGGCCAACAATATGCCAAGTACCAGTCTCCTCTCAGCCAAATTTGGACTGCGACACAGCAATGTGTACACCTCTTGTGGAATAGTAAGGTATGACCAGCACAGGTAATAATTTGAGGGTGGTTTCGTGGAACGTGAGAGGTTTGGGAAATACCACTAAGATTGCTAAAGTAATGGCCCATTTGCAACAACTTAAAGGGGACATATTCTTCTTACAAGAAACACACCTTCGTAACAGAGAAATAATGCGACTTAAAAGAAGCTGGATTAGCCATGTATTTCATTCTAGATTCAATGCCAAGGCGCGAGGAACAGCCGTACTTATTCGTAATAATGTTATGTTTGAACAACACAAAATAATAGCGGACACGGAGGGCCGTTTCATAATTGTGTTTGGCAAGTTGCAAAACTCTCTGGCCATACTAGCTTGTGTCTACGGTCCAAATTGGGATGACGACACCTTTGTGTCTAGACTCTTTTCATCTATGCCTGACATTGAAAAGTATTATTTAATTTTAGGGGGAGACTTTAACATGATCCAGGATGCCCTTTTGGACAGATCCTCAAAAAAAACTATCTCATTATCTAATGCTGCTAAAAGTCTTAATGCTTATAAAGCTGAGTTGGGACTGGTGGATCCGTGGAGACATGGGAACCCGGTACTTAAGCAGTTTTCCTTCTTTTCCCATGTCCACCGTACCTATACACGCATAGATTTTTTCCTTCTTGATGTCAGACTGCTCTCTAAAGTAAAAGCCTGTGATTATCACACTATAGCTATATCCGACCACTCGCCAGTCTCCTTAGATTTAGAATTACTCTGTCAGTCTCGCGGTTTCAAATTTTGGAGATTTAATTCTATACTGCTTACAAAGGAGGATTATAAACAGTTTTTAAAAAATCAGCTTTCACTTTACTTTGATCTTAATGATTCTCCAGATGTATCGAGAAGCACCCTCTGGGAAGCCTCAAAAGCATATATAAGAGGTCAGCTCATTAGCTTTACTTCTAATTTGACAAGGAAGAGGTTACATTACACCAATGACTTACTGAACCAGATTAAAGAGGTGGATTCTAAATATGCAGCCAACCCGGATCCTGACCTTTACAATGAACGTGTAAAACTTCAAACCGATTTCAATCTGACTACCTCTACGAATACTTTAATTCAACTAACCAAGACAAGGCAGCGCTTTTTTGAATCTGGCGACAAAGCGGGGAAGTTTTTAGCTTTCCAAGCGCGAGCTCAGGCAACCTCCAAATTAATCCCATTCATCAGATCAGCTACAGGGGAGATACTTTCTGATCCTAAGAAGATAAATGATAGATTTGCATCATTTTATTCAGAACTGTATACTTCCCTAGCCCCTCCTTTGTCACAGGATATACTTAATGATATCAACTTTCCAAAGATAGATGGGGAATTGGGGGGAGGTCTGGGTGGGCCCATCACTATAATGGAGGTGCAAGAATCTATCAAGTCCTTAAATTTGGGCAAATCCCCTGGCCCTGATGGTTTCTCTTCAGAATATTATAAGGCCAATGGGGATCTTTTGGCGCCGGTATTGACAGATGTGTATAATGAGGCCTTCTCAAACAAACGCCTGCCTAGCACCCTATCAGAGGCTACAATATCGCTGATCCTTAAGAATGATAAAGACCCCTCATTGTGTAGTAGCTTTCGACCTATTTCCCTCCTAAACGTAGATTTGAAGATTTTATCTAAAATTCTTGCAACCCGCCTCCAGCGAGTACTTCCCCTCATTATTTCATTAGATCAGGCAGGCTTTATGACTGGGCGACAGTCATTCCATAACACCAGACGTCTTCTAAATATTATTCATACGCCAGGCACCCTATCACCTGAAATAATTGTATCTCTTGACGCCGAGAAGGCTTTTGATCGGGTCGAATGGGGTTTTTTATATAAAGTAATGGAAAGATTTGGCTTTGATAATAATTTTATCCTTTGGGTTAAGCTGTTGTATTCATCACCGGTGGCCTCGATTAAAACAAATGACTTGGTGTCTTCACCTTTTCTTCTTGGAAGGGGCACTAGGCAAGGATGCCCTCTGTCCCCCTTGCTATTTGCTATCGCAATAGAACCTCTGGCCATCTGGTTGCGTGCGGAGGAGGGCTTTAAGGGTATTCTGAGATCTGGTGTAACCCATAAGGTGTCCCTTTATGCGGATGACCTGCTCTTATACATTTCCGATCCTCATGCATCCCTTCCAGTGCTCTTTAACATTCTACAACAATATAGCAAGCTTTCTGGTTACAAGCTCAACTACCAGAAAAGCCAATTATTTCCCTTGAACTCTCTGGCAAGGACCCTCCCACATTCAATCTCACCCTTTAAATGGGCAGAAGCAGGGTTTCGTTATTTAGGGATATTTGTCTGTTCTATGTCTAACTTGATAAATAAGAATTTCTCACCGTTACTAGAGAACATGGAGAAAGATTTTGACAGATGGTCCCTATTACCATTATCTTTGTTGGGACGGGTGAACCTGGTTAAAATGGTAATTTTACCTAAATTTTTCTACCTTTTCCAACATGTTCCTATACTAATTACAAAGACCTTTTTTGACAAGTTGGATAGGAAAATATCTCAATTCTTATGGCTTAAAAGACCTGCCAGACTTCGTAAATCAGTGTTACAGTCCCCAACTTATGAGGGTGGACTTGCTCTTCCCAACTTCAGGCAGTATTACTGGGCAGCTAATATACAGAAACTATTATATTGGGGGTGTGATGCTGAGGCTTCACCTGCCTGGGTGCAGATTGAAAGGGCATCTAGCCGTTATTCATTGTCCTCTCTGCTTTGCTCTCAGCTCCCCCTTCCCTTCTCCCTGGTAGAGGATAATCCCATAGTTAAGGCGACATTAAGGATCTGGAGCCAATTCAGGAAACAGTTTGGCCTGCATGGACCCTCGATACAAACTCCAATAGCCAAAAATTGCAACTTTATGCCTTCAGTTATTGATTCAGTTTTTAACTCGTGGCATGACAGAGGGGTCAAGACTGTAAAGGATCTTTATGACAACAATACCTTTTCATCCTTCACTGAACTTTCATCTAAATACCAGCTGCCCAATTCTCATCTTTTCCGATTCTTTCAGGCCAGGGATTATGTTAAAAAGGTGTTTCCACACTTTCCTAATCGACCCCCTGAAACACTTTTAGATACTCTCCTGCAATTAGACCCACAACGGAAAAAATTTATTTCATTTGTACATAATTCTATTAATAATAATAACACCTCAAGACTTACAGCGCTTGTTAAAACAGCGTGGGAGGGGGAGTTGGGTGCTGAAGTGGAGGGGGAGCAGTGGGAGGCGGCCAAGAATCTAATTCACAAGTCCTCAATTTGTGCCCGGCATGTTTTAATACAGTGCAAAATATTTTATAAAGTACATTATACAAACGCAAAATTAGCAAAGATTTACCCATCAGTCAGCGACATTTGCAATAGGTGCGGACAATCGCCAGCTAACCATACCCACATGTTTTGGGCGTGCCCAAAGCTAATCGGGTATTGGAGTAACATTTTTAAAACACTAAGTCAGGCATATAATCAGACAATTCTCCCCAATCCATTATCGGCTATATTTGGCATCCCTCCAGACCTGGGCCTTCCACGTTCTTCGAAACAGGCCCTAGCCTTTACCACCCTTCTGGCTCGAAGACTTATTCTACTTAGATGGAAACTAAATGTCCCCCCGTCTCATGACCACTGGGTCAGAGAAGTTCTTTACAACCTGAAACTGGAAAAACTCAGATTTTCACTTAAGGGTTCCACCAGTAAATTTATGGAGACTTGGAGACCTTTCCTATCTGTAGTAGGTACCATGACTTTGCTACCTGATTCACAAGGAAATTAAATCATCTGTAGACCTTCTCATCGGTATCCAATTCTTTTGTTTTTAACCGATATATATTCTTTGTCTTATAATTTATTTATTTTAATTTTATTTTTCTCTTTGTATAATTGTGTAAATTACTAGTACAAACGTAAAAATATATATTCATTTATTTACTTAGTATCAGTATTATTTTTTCTTTATTTCTTTTTCTGCCTCCTTTGGAATGTGTATGGATGGATGTGTGTGTATGTCGTGTTGCTAGAAGCTGTCGCAGGGACTGGATCTCTGCTGGATGTTTGTCTTGTGCTTAGACCTGGACGGGGTGGGTTGGGTTCTGGGAGAAATCAGCTTGAACTTCCTCTTCTCTATCTATAACTACCGTGTTTTCATTGTACCAATGTTTAATGTATGTCAAGCTGTAAAATTCAATAAAGAAAGTTGGAAAAAAAAAAAAATAATAATAAATAAATAAATTTGGGCATAAATAAAAAGTATGTCTTGCATTGGCCGGGAATCGAACCCGGGCCTCCCGCGTGGCAGGCGAGAATTCTACCACTGAACCACCAATGCTTACAGGTTGTGAAAGTCCTGTACGCAATGTGATACACCCAAGACTCCGTCTGTGACAGCATTGTGGATGAGGAAAATAAAAAGGATACGCCCAACGTGGGGCTCGAACCCACGACCCTGAGATTAAGAGTCTCATGCTCTACCGACTGAGCTAGCCGGGCTGATGTCTAAACCGTTGATACGTCGTTTGAAAAACATCTTAGTGCATTATTGCATGTTTTTCAGTTGTCTTTTGACTGAATAGCTGCTGCATTGGGCCTGCAAGTATTTTGCATGTTTTTTGTCTAAATTAGGTGAATTTATTGCCACATAAGTTTTCCAGGTGACATAGTAGCATTTATACCTAAAGCGAAAAATTAACAGCCAATCCAGCTGGTCGGCGATCGCCAGTGATCAGCCCTCATGTGTGATCGGAATAGGAATCAGCAGCAAAAAACCTGATCGGAGCACGCTGACAGATATAATTGTATTTCTTTAAAAGACAATCAGTAGATGAAGCCCGTAGATAATTAAAATATTAACATTTTTAAATTATATCAAACTCCAAAATAAAACTAGGAAAAATGGTTAAAAACATGCCCCGTGTGAGGCTCGAACTCACGACCTTCAGATTATGAGACTGACGCGCTGCCTACTGCGCCAACGAGGCCTGAAGGAAACACATGATAGATCCCTTTTTGATGGCAGCAGCGCGTATAAAGTGGATCTATATAAAATTCATAGTTTAATATGACACAGAGACAGCCTGAATACACTTCACAATCGTTAACAAACACGCCCACAAAAACGAAACTTGGACCTATAAATTATTTTAATTTGATGTAGTTCACCTTTCTGTCCACCAGATGGCAGCAAGACACTGCTTGATGTAAAATCAAGGCCTTCTCGTATGTGAAACCCACAAATTGTGCAGCCATTCAACTGAAGCACTTTCTTAATATGTCTATATCACCTAAACATTTGAAATTAAGTAAATGTTTCTTACCTTTGCACTTGTCCACGTTTTCTCATGTTTTTCCTTCAACTTCAGGCCTCACGCTTTCCGTCCCGTCTGCGAAGGCATGTCTGTTCAGTCATTTTGCCTACATGTAAAATGTCATGGAGCACGTGACACAACGAAACATGCAAATTTAATGTTTATATATATGTATTTTTATTTTATATGTATATTTACACCTCTATATTATTAAACACAAAACATATCCGTATTTAATTTTAATTGTTTATACAAAATTAAGACAAAATTATAAAAATATCCAATAAATATTCAATTCTTTCTCAAGAAATGTTCACACATCAGTGACGTGCGGTGAGGTTCATAGCTGGTGAGGCACTGACGTCATCAGAATCAGATTTGCAAATAGATGCATAGATTGACAGCAGTTTACAGGTTATGTTTCACTTCTGCATCCTTACACATACAAACTGTAGCTCACAAAACACACATTTCCTTAAAAAACAAAACAAAATAAATGTTATTACTGTCTTACCTTTACTTATAAATGAAGTCCATGCGGCGCTCCTTCTGCACAAAAACATCCGTCACTTTGCGATAGAAGTCCTCCTTATCCTCCTTCAGTTTTAAAAGTCTCTCTTCCACTTGAGAAAACTTTTTTAGTGTTGTAAAGTAGTCATCCATGTCGAAAGTCGGGATAAGCGAGAGGAAAAAAATCACTATCTCTATTATAATCTATCGCTGCACTTGACTTGCTTCCCGAATCGTTTAGCCTAGCTCGCTGTCACTTACTCGGCAGTTGAGGAGTGAACAAGACGAACGTCTGGGATCTTGAGCGCCCCCTGCCATGAGGCAAGAGAACTGCCTGCCTCACCTCGAACCTGTTCTCTGCCGTTTATAATCGCTCATTACACGAAACACGTTACACAAACACAGATGGTGACAAAAAGCACTGTACATTATATACATAAGCTAAATTATTGGAAATAAGTTCACATATTAAATTTGTTTAAACCATTTTATTGACGCCGTACAGCAACATGCTCTCTCCGCTTAGCAGCCAGCGCAGAGCCAGGGGTTGCGCAATCCAAGGTGAGGCAGAGCTCGCTGCTGCCTCACCGGCATCGCTTCCAAGCATTTGAATGGGAAAATAAGAAAATTCAGCGATTTTGAACAAATAAAAATCGAAATTGGTGAAGCTACATGAAAAATAAATATTTTTTAGTACAAACCACAGGATGAATATAACAATTTAAATTACTTTATGATTATATATTTTCTTTCTTTCCATGATGGCAGGTGAGGCAGTGCCTCACCTGCCTCCCCTGACCGCACGTCACTGTCACACATTATTGTCAATTAACAGACATTAACCAAGTTTTCCCCAGTAAAATATATCAGTTTAAATTTGTTCAACTTGGTTAAAAATTAGGACAATTGTAGGTTTATATATTTATGTTTTAGTATTTTACTTGACTTCCCCTTTGGGATCAAAAAAGTTTGCAAATTTCAATTTTATTTGAATTTTGGCTCATTGTTATGCTGCAAAATATAGTTCTTCAGTTTAATCTTTTGAAGATGTTGGTATTTTTAAGGCACTCTAATACATGGTGGATTCTATGATGGTGAGCTGACGGGTCCAAAACATGATACTTCCACCTACATATTTGCATTTTTTATGCAGTAATGGGAGAAATTCATTCAGAAACCTGTAAAGAATTCGTTTTTTTCTTCTTTTTTCAAAATATGCGTGCATTTTTATTTTTGTTATTTCAATTTGTGCAATTATTTTGTATGGAGAATCAGCTATAGAGAGCCAAAATTCAGTTTTTAACTCTGCAATGTAATTTTTGTATTTTTTTTCTTGTTAATTTTTATTTTCCTTGTAAAAGCACATTTTTGTTGCTCTGTTGCTGAAAATATGCTATTCAAATAAAATTTATTCCATTATGAAATGCTTATTTCAAATTGAAACAATATAATTTAAAAACCTTTTAGAGTAGAACGGTTTCTAAGCTGACTGTGCATGGAAAAAAAACAACTGCTAGACACTAAAGCTCTACCTCCTTAAGTAGTTTTTCCATCACATTTCTTTCTTCCAGTCAACTTTCTTTGGACACAGTCCATTTCTTTTATTATAAATGCATCACATTCAGATCATGATTTGAAAGCCATGTTTAATAATTTAATTACAACATGCAGAAACCATATAGAAAATACTTTACAGCTATGACAATAAAAAATGACATTTCAAGATGCTAAAAAAAAAGCAAATTTCACAGACAACAGACGGCTCAGAGGGAAAGTTTGATGTTAATACTTGGTTAGGAAATGTTTGATAAAGAACTTTGTTAGTTACATCCAACTTTTTACTTCTCCGGGTCGTCATCGCTTCAATTCAAACACCGTCCCCCGACAAAAGTGGGGGTAAAAACAAGAAATAGGGAGTCTTAACTGATGAGCAGAAACAAGCAAAAGGCCTCCATTTTATTCCTTCAAATGGCACAAGTTTCTTTAAAAAGAAGGTGAAAATAAACTCCTTCATATTACAAGCAGTTATCAACAGCTTTGGACCAGAAATACTGACTTGACTGGTTGAAAATGTACATTAAACCTTCACAGCTGGAGATGTTTGATCAGATTCAACACTCCTATTAATTTAGTTGTGATTCAGTTAAAATAACAGTTTAACAACGCAGAGCAAAAGTGGTTCAGGAATGGTGGAGTAACCACACAGCAACAGCAACAAACTTCTCAAATTAAAGCTCAGCAATGGCGTGAAATAGTTTCTCTTTACGGGCTGCTGTGTAGTTACAGTCCAGCTTTGGGAGAAAATTTAAAAACAGAAAAGTCACTGATGTTTCGAGTTTCTCATTCATCCTGCTGTCTACTTTCATGAAGCCAGTACTGCTTCCTTCTCAGAGGAGACTGAAATGAACATGTTGACTTCATAGTGAAGACAGAAAAGTGAAGTCTTGACGTCTATAGCAAGAAAAACACAGATTTGATTATTTCTTTGTTGTAAAAGTGCTTGTTGGTATTAAATCCCCGTAAAGGCCTTAATACATGTAATATGACCACAAATCCTAGAGGAGTTGAAAAGAAGGCTTCATGGTTGCAGAGAGAGAAAAAAAGACATTCAAACCATCAATTCTAGTCAATTATATCCCCAACTCCAACATCTCTGCCTGGTTTTTTAACCATAATACATTCCAAAAGGCTCTTTGATAATATGAGTCATGACAACATTTAATTTCCCTTTCTGATAAATAAAGCATTTTTAATTGGATTGAACTGAAATTAATTTTAAATGTTGCTGAATTTTGCTTCCAAATGTGGCACAGTTTAAGACGGAAAAAAGATTTTTAGCTAACAAGCATTGGTACAACAAAGAGAAAAAATAAATGTCATGCTAAAAATTAACCAAATAATATACAAATTGAGTTCATTTCTTCTCTAGCCTCTGATTCAACTTGAAATGTCAAGATGCATAAGTCAATGCCACCTTTGTTGGTCTTTTCACAAGATAAATAAACAGAAAAACTAAAAGCTAAAAGTTTCAAGGCATCCGTTTAAAAACTAAAACCAGTGTTTCCCCTACATGGGCAGTTGCTACGTTTCTTTTGACCTCAGAAGGCTCAGAGTTTCAGCTGTCATTATCAATATTTAACATCTTCAAGTTTGCTGATTGTGAAAGATTACATAAAAATGCGGGGGAATCCTCGTAAACAGTCCCTTCCTTCATCTTCCCAGACATGTTCCTCCATTTCTCCGGAGCTTTTTTTTCGTCCTTTTCTCTCAGAACAACACATCTTCATTGGTAATGAGCGTCTCCACCACCAGTCTCTGGTATCGGATGTCATTGAGGGCCGTCATGGCGTCCAGTTCAGGCGCCCTCATCAGCGTCGGGCCGAAGACGATACCCAGGTTCTCACTGGACATGAGGTTCTCCTTCTCGTAATCCGTGACCCTGGATGAACAGCAGGGGGCGACATAAGATTTCTTCTTCTGCTAGGTTCAGATAAAGACATTATAATTGGTAAAGCTACAGTGCTGACCTCTTGAGGTGAGCCATGAGGTATCTGAGTGTCTCGATGTGGGCGGGAGGCAGCAGCTTCAAGGCCTCATGCAGAGACTCCAGTCGTTTTTCTGGGTCTGTAATTTCTACGCCACACAGTAGGAAAACTTTAACCATCAAATAACATCCTAAACTTAACACAAAATGTCAATTAAAGCAGGAACACCCACTTGCGGTCTCTATGAAGCGTGGGTAGGCGTCGTATGTGATGAGAGGAATCGGCAGTTCCCTGAAGTACAGCTTGAGGGCGCCGGTGATGATGTTTATGTCCTCATAAGCGTTTGATGAAATGTCTGCTTTCTCTCCGTCTGTGGAAAACGAAAAATCGATCAGCGACGGCCGATAAATCAAGAAACAAAAACAAGGTGGTGGTAAGGCTGGGCAACATGGCTTAAATGATTTTAAGATTTTTTTTTCTTGCTTTATTTCCAACAAAAAATTAGAAATGGCAGAAAATATTTTTTTAAAGTATTTTTCAGTTCAATCATCCCTTCTTTGAGTTTTACGGCAGAGAATTAGGGACAAGCTATGAGAATCTTTGCTTAAAACCCACAAGTTGTTCAGTATTCCTCATTTTAATTGTTTGTAACTTTTTGTGTTGGAGTTCTCATAAAGTTACTACTTCATTCTACAAATATTATGACTTTATTCTGATGATATTTTGACTTTATCCTCATATTATTACAGCTTTATTCTCATATTATTTCGACTCGATTATCACATGGCTTTATTCTTGCAATATTATGACATTATTCTTATAATAAATAATAATAATAGCCTGATCCCAATACTCTGTGGTAGAGGTGAATTCAAAGTCCAAATAAATAAAAGTTGTAAAACAAGATGGCCGCCCTGAGCTGACACTGAATTATAAAACCCCAAGGAGCGCATTCGTGAAAATATCCATATTTTCCAAAAGTTAAATCTTCAAACAACAAAACTTTGATTAAATAATTGATTAAATTGCTGTATTGCCCAGCCTTGGTTGTGGTGACAACCTGTGGACAGCAGGGGGCGACACTCACCTCTGTCAAAGGCCAGCTTGACGTCCTCAATCAGCTCACTGAAGCCAGATATTCTGTACAGACCCTCAGACTGAAGACCTGAACGATTGGACATTTCAGATTCAGGTTCATTTCTTTGATAAATAATTTAAAATATTATGTAATAATCCTAAAAATAAAAGCATAAATTATAATTTAGGGGAGATAAATCACTAAAACTCCAGACAGAGCTGTTACATCTCCTCATTTTCTGCTTATTCTATAATCAATGAGCGGCTGACGCACGCAGCAGCCTTGTGGGTGTTCTTCTCTCTACGTTACATAATCTCTGACTCACTCCGGCTTCCTTCATCTCACCTCGAGCTTCGATTTCCTGTATGCACATGTCGACCACCATGGGCCTCTTGGTGTTGTGGGCTTTGACCAGCGTGGTCAGGTCGCAGCTGTAGACCTTCTTGACGTGCCGCAGGTCCGGCTGGCAGTCGTTGGGGACGACTTTGGAGCACTGCTTGTGAACGTTCAGCCCGCAGTCTGACCGGAGGAACACACACATCGTCTTTTACTCATCTAAAGTCGTGATGTGACGAATTTAAAGTCTAAACTTTGTGTTTTTACCAAACTACAAAGGAAAAATGAGCACTTGAATTTATGGCAGAATAAATATAGTTTTAACCAATTCATGAAATTCCAGAATCTGAGAGAATAAACGGAGGGAGAGAAGGAAGGAAGGAAGGATGGGTCAATGATGACTGGATGAAAACTTGGATAGAGGGATGAGTAAACAACTGGAGGAATGAAGGGGTGAATAGATGGATGGATGAAAAGCTGGATGAACAGATGGATAAATGGACAAAAAGATGATGGATGGATGGATGGATGGATGGATGGATGGATGGATGGATGGATGGATGGATGGATGGATAAAAAATGGACAGTCAGACAGATGGATGGATAAACGAACAGATGGTCAGATAAATTGATAGACTAAAGGATGGATGAATGAACAGATGGATGGACGGATGGATGGATGAATAGATAAATGGACGTTAGATGGACAGATGGACAAACAGATGGGTGGATAAATGGATGAAGAGTTGGATAGACGAATGGATGAACGGATGAACAGACAGATGAACAAACAAATGTCCATCTGGACGGAAGGTTGGATTAAAGAATGTCTGAAAAAATGAATGTATGGATCGATAAATGGACAACAGGAATGATTCCTGTCCCTCCGTTTTCTCATCTTTTCCCTCTCATCCCTTTCTCCGTGTCAACAGGAGTGAACTGCGACTCGCTGCATCATCTCTGATGTTTCCTATGATTGCAGCAGGACTGAAGCATAGGAGCAGGACGGGCGCCCACACAGAGACACGTTGTTCTTCAGAACCGGACAGGCTTCACGTTACAAAACAGCAGATGAGTCAACGTCAGCATCTCTGGGTTAAACAGAGGGGCGGACGGCGCTAAACACCCACAACATATAGATTTAAATACCTGCACATTTGACTCCCTGAGCGATCAGACCCCACATGAAGTTGGCACAGTATTCACACCAGTGAGGACCTCTGAACGTGTGAACCTGCAGGGCAGAAAAGGTTCAAACAGCTGCTTTTACACATTTTAAATGACAGAAAACATAATTAAAAGGAGAAGATATGGACTGAAGTAACAAAAGGTTGTGTTGAGCAGCTCTGTGTTGATAAGAAAAGGTGAGAAAATCACTCAGAAAGGTCAAGAAACTGCTGACTGCCAGCTGTAATCGTACAAATAGACAGTCAGGAACAAACGAAAGACTGAGAGAGACATGATGGAGAGATTTAATCAGCATGTCATTATAAAGGACCAACTGGTCCTTTATAATGACATGCTGATAACCTCACTGAGCAACAAGCTTGTTAATATTCAACTTTTGGTTCCTACAAGTCAGGAGTTCATGTTAAAATGAGTCAGTTTGACAAACTTTAAAGAACTTTATAATTAATCAATGGATGGATGGATGGATGGATGGATGGATGGATGGATGGATGGATGGATGGATGGATGGATGGATGGATGGATGGATGGATGGATGGATGGATGGATGGATGGACGGACGGATGGACGGATAAAATTTAGCGAATGTGAGAATAAAAACTTCTGGTTATGCCAATATTTTTCCATGCTCTTATTTTGTTTTCCTAACTTCTCCGGACCATAAAACCAGTCAAACCAGTTGCAGACGCCTCCAGACTGCAGGAAGCTGGTCTAACCATCAGCTCTGTTGTCATGCCAACACAGAACCTCATGTTCCCCACCCGGTCAGATAAAGCCTCACCTTGAAGTTGTGGACCTTCTCATACTTGGGCACCATGTCGCTCTCCCTCAGCGTGGCGCGCCGCACCAGAGACGTGAGCTGCGAAAGGGCAAAAGATCTGATTGGTTGCCAGAAGGTGGAAGCAGGGGAGGAGAGTTTGGAGGGGGCCGCCGTCCGTTTCGCCGGGTCTGGACCGGTCCTGGAGGCGGCCAGGGAAGGAACTGAACTGACACTGGCATTCAGCCCGAGAGCAACTGAAAACAAAGATCCTTTCTGACTCGTTTTCTTCTTGTTTCGTCTGTTTTGCTGCTTTTTTCCTCTTTTAACAGCGTAAGACTCTCTGCTCGGCATGGTTCACGATCTAAAGTGGATTTCTATTAAAGAAAATTAACAAAAAAAAAAATTTAAATAAAAAGTTCTGGAACAATTACACCCTCCAATTTCCGACTGACAACATCCTGACGAAAGCAACCCACAACAAAGATCAGCCAATCAGATTAGAGCATCTCCACTTCACAACAAAAGCTCTTCTGAATCAGTCCCATGGCTTAAAACTAACAAAAACACAAAAACGCTTAATTTCCTGGAAGGTGACAGTGAAAAACTCCCGGCTGGGAATGATGCGACAGGATTCCTGAGTCTCCGGTGGATGAGCGCTTCTGCCCACATGGCTCTCACTGTGTTAGTGAGAGACAGGAGGAGGGATGGAGGGAGACGGAGGAGAGGCGGGGGGAGGAGGCTGCAGCAACGGACGAATTTAACAGGTCACAATGAGAGAGGAACGGGCCAATCACGCTCCAGCGGTTCCTGTTGTTTCGCCACTGGTTCTGCCACCTCGCCTGGTCCCGGGGGAGGAGAGAACGAGCCGAGGAACAAGCTGTTGTTTTATTCATTCCTTCACACTTTTTCTTTCCCTCCATTCTTTTGTCTTTAAGTTTAACATTTACAGATGAAAAAACCAAAACAAACTTGCTTTCACTGGTGTATTTTGTAATAAACAAACAATAACACTAAGGTCTGTTTGCACCCAACAAAGAGAAGAAGCTGAACTCCATCAAATGATGACATCACTTACGTTTAATACCTAGATTAATGTTTGTTTTTTTTAATTCCCAGGTAGTTTTTGCTGGATTAATGAAGCAATTATTGAAATAATTGTCAACTAATTCTGCAATCGATTCATCGTTACTGGCTCAAAAGAAGAAAATTTTGCTGGAACAACAACATATTCAACAGTAATTAAGCCAAATCTGTACAAAGATATCCGTTTTGCATTTAAGATGGAAAAAATAGCAGTTTGTTTGAACTCCTCAAATGGCAGTTTTAGTTCACTTGGTATTTATTCTGTAAAAAAAATCTTACCACGCACCTTTTGCTATCCAATTATTAATCTATTAATTATTTTTTTAAAGTATTTTTTTAGCTGAAGAAGCATCCTTTGGTACAAGTCATTAAGCATCCACTAGAGGAATTTTATGTTGTTGCATTTTGAGCAATAAAATATTTAATTTTGAATTTCGTATTTGTTTTAAGTGGGAATTTATTTGAGTGTCTTAATTTATTCTTCAACATAAACTGCATTTTTCTCCTGAAATTCACAAAAACAAATTAAAGAGCAATTTTTATCGTTTTTTAAATTTATTTTGATGTTGCTAAAGTTGATATTAAATAACCATATTGTCCAAATATATTAGAGAAATACAAGGTTGTTTTTCCTAATTGTTGCTTCAGGTAAATATATATTTTCTAATATCTTAGGACCAACGTAGAGTAGAAAAACTTCACAGTTAAGCTTTAAATTGTGTATTTGGTTCTTTTAAAATAATTTTTGTTGTAAAATATATCATAATAAATAGATTTTAAACCTTAAAGACACAAAACAAGCAAGCAGACAGTCATTGTAAGGCGCTCTTGGATCATCTGGAAGCTTTAAAAACGCCACCAAACCCATCATAGAGAGTAATAAAACAATGATGGGAGCCAGTTCTGGTCTCAGTGTCACAGCTGCACTGCTTTGTCTGCAATTCCACCCAATTACAAAAGCACACACGTACACAGGACCAACCCCCCCCTCCACCAACGCACATGCACACCGAAGCACAGACAGTGATGTATGAGGTGCAGTGGAAGGTGGTCATGCACTGCAGGTCATGCAGGGCCTCAGGATCCACAAATGTCACTTTCACACCTTGCATAAGTATTTATACCCCTCAAACTCCAACACTTAGTCATATATTTCATTAAAAGATCCACGCGGAGGATGATTCTGGGGGGTTTAATGTGCAAACAATCATTAAGTCCACCTTATCAAATCACCTCCACCCCCGTGCAACTAAACTGAATCCACCTACAGAGAGAAAACGAATCATTTCGCAGCTGAATGGAAATGAATCCTGAACATTCTGGAGATTGGAACCTTCTGCATCCTGCTGCTGTTATGTAACTTTACTGCAGAGCCCTTGGCTGGAGGCCATCTCTCCTCTGCATCCATCCTCCTCCACCTCCCACTGCTGCATCTACACCAACCACCTTCACCTCTGCTCTTATTTAAATTCACCTCTGGTTGTTTTAATTACTTCAGTCATGACTGGGATTTCACAGCTTTCACAACTTGTAGTTTTATTACAAAGTGGCTACTTAGGATATTACGGGCTTGGAACTAAGGAATTTTATTTGGTGCATTGCCTGCAGAACAAACTCTTACAGCTTCCGCTAATAAATTATTCATCCCTTTGTGTGCGTTAGTGAAACAGCAGCTCTAATGATTTCTTATGTAAGTTGCATAAATTTAGACAAAAGTTCAAGTTTAATATCTTGAATGCAATTATCTTCCACTCTAAGTTAAGTAGCAGTAAGGCTTTGTTGTTTCTTGGGTGTTTGTGTTTGTTTAGCTAATTAGATAATCAAGAAATGATTAAAACTAGAATTATTATTTATATTTCTGCAGTAGCAGCTCCCAGATTAAAACTATTTATCCTGGAAACAATGATGGGTTTTTAATGTGAATGTCTGAAAGTCTTAGGCATCACTAGAGACCCTACAACCTTTGACCTTTCACTGTAGACAGAAGGTTGGTCCTGATCACTCACCCTCTCTTCTGTGTTTCGGCCATCTTTGATAGGGACTGGTCCGCCGGGCGTCTCTGGGCTGTGTGGCAGGAGTTTCTTCAGAGTGGGCTCCTGGTTCAGAGTGGTGTAGCCCACGCGTTCGTAGATGGGGTTGATGGTCATCTTGGCGATGTACTCCGCTGCCTGAGAGAAGAAATAGAGCCAAAGTATTAATGTGGTTTAATTTGTTGGGTAAAACAGATTAAATCAGGGCTACTGCACAGCTTCCATGTAAAAATCTGACTTTTCCAGACAAAATTTTCCAGTTTTCAGAAAAAAATATCAAAGAAGTCTGAAAAAACATATTTTGTTGTGTTTTTCCTAAAACAGTCTGGAAAAATATTTTCACAAGCACCTTTGTCTCGATGTAGAGCGTGATGAGGCCATCTGTCACCAGGTCATGGATAGACTCGAACCTTTTCTCGCCAACAAAGTGTTTCCCATCGTGGTAGAGACGGAAATTCCTCGTCTGGTTTCCAAACCTGGAAGAAAGAGGAAGCTGTGCTGACTTTGTTCTGAAAGTAAGATCAAAATGTTTCTAATTCTCTCAGTTCAAATGATTTTTTACCAGCTGGTGCCAAACACAGTTAAGCTGGACATGACTATTTCAACTCTTGTGAAATTTGTGATTTTTAACCTGAGCAGAGCAACAGGTGCTGTCTGACCAAAGGCCTGACAATTATGAGACATAAAATATTTTCCTTCAGGATTTTCTGATTTTAACAACTGCTGAATATTTTTCTTTCTTTAAGATGACAGATTTCGTGTGTGAATGTGTAACTGTGCCCAGCAAGTTACCGTTTCTGCAGGAAAAAACTGAAATGGGTCAATAGTGAAACCGCTGCGAGATAAAACAGCACCGGTATAAATCATTAACCCAAAACCCAACCTTTCTTTTTCTGCCACCCAGATTGGGACTCTGGTTTATGAAGGAGTATTTATGGAAGGTAATTAGAACCACAGGGAGACAGAGCGGTTCAGGTGGAAGAATGACGCGTCTATGAATAGAGCAATTGACCCAAAAGCCAATCTGAATCGAGCCATGTGCCCATTTCAAAAGTGTGACGCCTACTCAGTGAAAACATGGTGGCTCAGTTAATAAAGCCTCATATTTATTATAAGCAGATGAAGCCTCCTTTAGAAGTGATGCACTGAATTTATCAGATAAAAACTATTCTGACTCAGTTTTTGAGATTGAGTTAAAAAGAACTCCATTCTGGTCCCAGTTCAGGAGTCGTCTAAACACCAAGTCACACATGGTTTCTTAGAAATACCTTAAAGCCAGAGTGTAGGTGCCCGGCTGCCTCTGGCTCTCCCTGATGAGGTAGCTGCCTTCAGCCTGACTCAGGAGCTGATCGGCCTCCTCTCTGGATATCATCCCATGGAACCTGGACCAGGAAGACCGTCGGATTTAGCAACTAAAGATCTAAGATCAATGGTCATCATATTCAATCACAAAACAGTAACTTACTCCCTTCCATAGTACTTAGGCCGGTTTTCCACCTGAACAGGGAGAAAATACAGCTTAAATGACGACAATAAAAGTTCAGAACTTGAAAGTATTTTTCACCAAACAGCCACTGTGTTCGTGACTATGTGGGCGAACAGAATATTGCATGAGTCAGATATAAAAGCTGAACACTTTGTTGCTGCCAACAAATCTGCTGCTGAGCCAATAAATCAACACAAACAGCAGTGAATGTTAATTTAGACACGGTGTTGATTTTAAAACAATAATAAATCTTATGGATTTCCATAAAAGATGGGATTCTTTTGTACATATTTACAGTGTGAATGCATTGTGCTCTAGCTGTCAAAGTAAACCGTGACACATTGTGTGTGAGATGGTGAAACATTTCAGCTGGAATGAAGGAAATCCAGCTGGTTTATGAGCAAAGCAGAGGTTCACTAGCCGCCTCATGTCAGCTGTGCACGTGTTCCCAGGACACGAGCCAAGCCAGCCCTAATAACCATTACTAACACCCAACTGACACCATCAGCAGCACTTAGTAAAGAGAAGGGATTTAATTCACGCCCAGACCTTTCAGCTTTTTTGTCCCCTGAGAGAAATGATGAAACAAAGTGATGAAATGTGACATTTTTTTGTGTTTTTGTGTTTAAACAGGGAACGGCAGGAAGTGAAACAAAAAGGTTATACTCTCCAAAATGTTAAATCTCGCCAATACTTCAACATGGTGAGTCTTAGGTCACACATTTTTAAATATTATAGCTCAGGGCTGTGTAGAAACATCATCTACTAATCCATATTGCCAACCAGCAGAGCTGCCTGAATTGGATCATATAGCAGGTTCATCATCCACTTATAGATTGGAAGGGTTAACAATGTCAGGAAACAACAATCTGAAGCAGTGGTGTGCATTCAGAGTAGTGTTAAAAGCTACTTAATCAGAAGGGAGGCAAGATACTGAGAAAGGCTGGACAGAGTCCAAGACCAAACTAATAAAAAACCAACATTGATGTTATTGTATGCAAGACACAGAGACAAAACCAAGACTTTAAATGACCAAGACCAAACCGAGGAGAGACAAACTTCAAGAACATTGTTGTCGTGATGCGAGAGGCAGAGTGTGACTAGACCAAAACTTTTAAAGAGGTAAGATCAAATCCTAGACCAAGACCAAATTAATTAAGACCACAGTCAAGACCATTGATGTTATTGGACACAAGAGACAAAGACCAAGATTTTGAAAGACGAGACCAAAACAAAGACCAGTCTTGAGACAGAGACAAGACCAACATTGGTCTCATGACTAAGACTTTGGAGGCGGAAAGATCAAGACCACTCTTGAGATAAAGTCTGAGATACGTACCAGACTTTGACCTTGAAGCAGGCAAGACTGAGACAAAGATCAAGATTACATTATTAAGATCCCACCTTCAAGAACATTGACATTAATTAATGCAAGGGACAGAGACAAGAAGTGTCCGGCGGATGTCTGCTTTGAGTCCTCCTCAATTGGTCCATCGGTCCTCGCTCATTTTTTTATTTATACAGCATTTATTGAAATGGAGAAAAGTCAGAGGAGATCAAAGAACAGTTGATCGTTGGTAGAATGATTGGTTTATCACTCATTAAGAAACTTTTCTTTATTAAATCACCCTAATAATTAACTCTCCATTTTGACTAATGAAGTGAAATCAACTCAAATCATCATGTTTCATCATTTGTCATCACAGAGGCAGTGCAGACCTCTTAGATGTTACAAAGCTTCTTGGTGTCACAGAACATTAATAAATATGAGTCACAGATAAAGGACAGTTATTTAGTCACATATGGCGACACCTAAATAGTCTCTGCTGATTGGAGCAGACGAGGGTAAGGAGAGGTGGGGTGTCCTCAATCCAGTCTACCCGCCTGCTATAATTGGGTCATGGACTGGGTCGCAAAGCCAAAAGCTGCTCATTTAGTACCTACACAAACACCACGACAAGCCCAACCTCAGAGGACAGCTATCAACAAATTCAACAGACGGACAATCCCAACAGTAATCCCTTTGGGTTCTCCCAAACCACAGACATCTGGTGTCTCGTTCTAGTTTGGACAGATGTGCAGCGGTGTATCAATTAGAGCAAGGTCAGCAAGAATCTTGACCTTTACATTTTGCAGAGGAAGACAATTAGTTGTGTATGAATATAGAGGTGTTCTGTGATTTCTCGTGTGGCTCAGGGTGAGACCAGCCTGACCTTTAGAAACACAGGGGGACGTAACACCGCCTCCCCTGCTGCCATGAACTCTCCTGTTCTCTGGGTTGTGTTTGACTTTTACATTATTCTAAATCGGATTACTTCTTGTCAAAGTCTTTCTCAGGTTTGCCATATCTCCCATAAGACCTGTGGCAAACAGCGAATGGGATTTCTTATATATTTTGTTCAAAAATGGCACATCTTGTCAATGATTCTGCTAATAGATTCTTCCAACTCAACTTTAGATCTCTGCAGCTCTTCAGGAGTTAAAATGAACCTTTTGTCTGCTTTTCTGATTACACTGGTGGTCTAAAAATCAAATAAATGAATAAATATTTCATCATTAGAATTGTGGATTTAAAGATTGCAGCTAATGATGACATATGAAAAGGTAAATCTTTTGGTAAACGCAGTGATGATGCCAGAAGGCGTGATCTCACCTCTGATGTGCAAGTGATCCTGCGAGGGTGTGGCGCCTCCTGCTGGAGCTGGTACACTACAGCAGAAAACAGATTTCAGATGGTTTGCCAAACACCAACAGAGAAGGCATCACTTTGTGGTTATCTCAAAGTAATAAAGATATAAGATAAAAATGTAAAATCAGAAACAAAATTGCACATATTGCATAAAAAGTGTCTATATTGATACTTACAGTAAGATTTCCAGACTGGTGGTCTGTACTCATCGTGATCTGAAGACAAAGGAAAAATAATACTCTTATTGCCCTTTGCTACGCTGCCATCTAGTGGACAAAGTTTGAATTTTTATATAATCCCTGAACTAGGTAAGGTCAGATTAGATTGAACTTTTCATCTCCTGCCAGCTGTTGTGTGGATTGAGGGTCACAGTAGCTGAAAATGCAGAGTTTTCATCCAACAAAACAATAATAAATAAAAGCATCGGCTAAGCTTAAGATTTCAGGAAAAAGTATCAGGATTTTATCCAAACCACTGAGTCTTTGGGCTTAACTGCAGGAGTTATTTTCTTAGAAAAAAAGCTTGAATAAGAAGAAAAATGCACAGAATAGGTGCATCAAAAATGGAAATTCATAACACTTCAGGAGTCTTTGCAATATTAATATTGCACACACTGATATTGAGATGACAATGTATTTGCAAAACATTTATTAGCCCTGTACAAAATGACTCTTCTTCGACATTTTGTGCAAATGTCATCATCTTTATGGCCACATAATGAAACTCTCGCCCTCCCTTCTCAGAGCAGATAATGTTGCCATATCTCTAGTTCCTTGATCATAATAAGTGTAAACGATTAACAGATGCCTGGATTTGCTCTCATTAGAAACAATGCTTGCAACAGCCAAACATTAAATTAAATTGTTTCCACAACAAACTCCAAGTCCTGCAATAAAAATAAACATGCACCCTCTGCTCAGCACCTTGCAGATTGTTCTGTCTTTGCTGCATGTGTAAAACTAACAGCAGGACTTCCTGTCTTGGTGTACTCTGTGCTCATTCCTCAAGCCTTATCTGTCGAGCACTCGTCCTCTTTGGTATCCTGTCTTCAAAATAACTCCCAATCCTCCCGGAGCGAGCGAGCGTCTCGCCCTCCCTTCTCAGAGCAATACAGCCGCTCGATTAGACAAACCCGCCAACGCAGACATAACATGGACTCTGTGTCCAGAATCCACTGCAGTTACCGTGACGTTTTGAGCAAATACACGAGGAAAGGTGTGGCGCGTTGTAGATTACTTTACTACAGACTGTTTAATACAAATGGAAGTGTAAATATTCAACATAAAGCTCAATTTTGCACAAACCAGTGGCAATCCAAAACATTATTATTTATGGAATAAAACAGGAAATAAATATATTAAAATAAAATAAATAATTGTAGGTAAAATACCTCTGGAATGAATCCATTAAATTTTTTATTAAATCTATAAATAACTGGTAAAAATAGGCATTTATTGCCTTTTAAATCCATATAAAAAAAGTTTAAACAAACTAACAATTGACCGAACAATCATTTTACTGATGATTGTAGTAAACTGTATGGAAAACAATCATCATTTATTAAATATATGTGCTAGAAATGTATTTGTGAACATTATGTACAAAACTATTTAGATTTAGCTTGATGCATAATTAAATAGTGGACAGAAACTATTTGATAACAAATAGGACTGTATGTTATGTATTTATTGCTTTTAATATTTTTCACGTTTAATATGTTTATTGAATGAGTACCAATTTTATTTTAATGATCACATTTAAATATTTTTGCATGTTTTATTGCACTGTGGCACTTTTACCCTCAATCCTGGTGTATCGACATGCAATAAAGTGCAAAACTAATAGATTTAATTGGCAGATAACTGGGAAGTTAATACGCGGTGGTGCATTTGTACCTACTAGATGTAGATATTATTTAATATCCACAGTTTTACTTGTCCAGCTTTATAAAACATTAACCTTAAGTGAAAGAAATAACAGATCTTAGCATCTTTTCCTAAATACACACATAGAAAAATGAACACACTCCAACTACATCAGCTGATGTGTGATGCTGCTTACCAAAGACATTTAAGGCCATCCTGATCACCAGATGTGATGAACAATTGACCAGTAGTTCCCAATACCGTCCCAACACGGACCGTGGTAACTCAGATCCTGGCAGAGAGGAGACACAACCACAAGAAAGAGGAGAACCTGAACATCACTGGCTGCGATCCAGCTTAATAACAGTGTAAGGAGCTCAGCAGCAGTAAAACAATAAGTGGTAAGATGTGGCAGGGGAGAGCTAACGTTAGCTGATTCACGCAGCGCTTCCTCAGATGGCAGGAAGCAGGGAGACCAAAACGGAGCTAAATGTGTCCCGCTTCTCTTTAAGGAAAAAAACCCAGCAGGCTGCGCTAAGAGAAATGATCGATCTTCACAGCCGTTCCGGGGAAAAGCCGCGGTAAGAGAAAGATACTCACATTTACATCCCATTCTACATTATAGTCGCCATCTTGCCAGGTCACGTGAGCAGTCTCGTCTTCTCTTGGGGGGTAACTATGGCAACAGACCGTCACTCCCGCCTTAGGGTTTGTTGGACCCGGATATCCTAGATTATTAGCAGTGTTTTGTCTTAAGAAGGACAAATAAAACCGGATTAATAAAAAAAAAATACTAAATTTTACAAAAACAGAGACTTTCTATGGTTCTTGAAAGACACTGGAAGCGTCAGGCGATATGGCCGGTTAGCTCAGTTGGTTAGAGCGTGGTGCTAATAACGCCAAGGTCGCGGGTTCGATCCCCGTACGGGCCACATTTTCTTTTTCTCTTCAATGCTACAAAATTCCCTCAAATATAAGTAAAACATTCAGACACAATATTACGGCTCATTTTTTATGGACCTAATATCGTGGCAACATTGTCATTAAAGAAAAAACGGACATTGAAACCCGTATGATGATACTCTCATGTTACGCTGCAGATTTTTAACGTTCTTGTCTGGTTTTTTTTTTGCTTTTCTTTACATATTTAAAATGTTTTATTTTTCAATGTCAAAACTACTTTCAGTGTCAAGGTAAAGCTGTTATTGTTTTAGCTCCAAACTTAATTCCCCCAAAATGGATCTATGTGCAGCCATTTTGATCTCTTGTTTCCAAACCAAGTTTATTTTCTTGTTAGCAAAACATTTTGAAAAATGCTACTAATTAATACTTATACAAGTTTTATGTATATTTTGTATATTCTTCTGAAAACTTCATATTTCACATTTGGATTTACATTTGGGGCTGTTAGCTTTGAAATAAAAAAGTTATGACACTTGATCAAACCAAAATAACATTTCCCAACATGTTTGAAATCAATTTTAACATTTAAAAACAAAAATGAAAGAAAAGGCATTTGAAAAGTTTTATATAAAGCAATTTTGCCATTTCTGATAAGTAAAAAATATTGCACACACATATTTATCCCCTCTTAAAATGTCCATAATCACACACAGCAGGCATATCACATGCTAATCATGATAAAATATGTCCTGTTTAGACCGCAGACGTTTAATTATACTGCTGAAGTTAGAGTAAACACAACCGTAAAGCAAATTAAACAGTGCACAGCTGGAAAAAATGTCCCATTAAATGTAAAGCAAGCCAAATAAATAGTTTAATCCAAGAACTTAATTGTTTTAAAAGACAATTAAAGCAATAACAGCCAGTTCAGAGACTTCTTTCTTCTGTCAGCATCAGTGTTCAGCATATTAATCTTACTTACCTCACTTATACTGTTGAGTATTTGTATCCAGCTGTATCCAGGTGTTGTTTCACGAGTTCAGAGGTTATTGTTCTTGTCTGTCTGTCCATCCTCGTCTTGTTGGGTCATATTTGTGGTTCTAGCAGGGCAGGAATAAACACATGGACACATTTATTTATTTGTTTGTTCTAGGCCACACAGAAACACGACCTACTGACCTGACCTGACCAGACATGATCTGACCTGGCATGACATGGCAGCGGCGCCACCACCAGGAGGTTTCCATGTGTGTTCTTTTTTTTTCTCATAAGAAGATGAATGTAATTTATTGAAAAAATCCAAAACTAGGTCAAGTTGTGATTCATTTAAAGTGGAAGTATGCAGATTTGTAGCAACAAAACAATGTAACTGTTATTTTATGAGTTTTTAAATGTTGTTGATGATGATGATGTCACTCAGTCCTGCAGTTTTGCATCCAGTTTTTACAGACTAAAACTGTAGTGGTGTCCAAAATGCGGTCCAGGGGCCATTTGTGACCCTCTGAAGGATTTTGGACGGATCCTGGACCTCAATTGTGGTCAGCAAGCATAGTTGGTTAATACAGATAGACACGTTTTCAGTTTTAGGGAAGTGTTTTTAAATACATATCTTTAAAAATATATATTAATATTAAAAGTTCAAAAAATAGATTTGCATTTATTAAAATTTTTGTATTTACCTTGATTTTGGAGAAACTCGTTTATTGACCTAATCTTACTTAAAAGCAAATCTTGCAGTCCAAATAAGAAAACAATCAACACAAAAAATTAAAAACTGTGAGCTTGTCATGATAATGCAACCGTTAAATTCCGAGATTAATCTCCAAATCTTTTTTTCTAGCAAATTTCTGACTTTTCATTCTGAGAAATTTCCCATTTTTGGTGGAGATTTTCTCCTTGTTTTCTAATGATAACGTCCCTTTTACACCGTCATAGTTTGCATATAAAATTAACATAAAATAAATCATGGTACTTTGCAGCTGTATTGTCACAAAATGCGGAAAGGTGAAACACATTTGCAGGAGAAATGTGCAGCGGAAGCAACCAGGAGGTGTCGCTGTTGCGCTGGCTCTGGTTGCGCTCTCTCCGCGCCCGATACGCCGGGTTGCACCACCTCCACCACCACCACCAGCTCCACCAGCGTCAGCGCTGGAGGCGGTGTGCAGCTCTTTATTGTTCTGCTGGGAAGCTTGATCCGCGGCCGGCCGCATTTGTTTCGATGGCCGCCGCTCAGAAGCCCCGTCCCAGCTGAGAGGGAGCGGTCCATCTGCGAGGACGACACCGAGGTACCGAGCGGTGGATCGGGATTTCTCCGACAAAAAAGCGGCTCCTTTCTGGTGGGCAGTGTGTGGATCCTGGAGGAGGAAGACGGGGTAAGGAGGAAGGCATCCCGGATCAGAGCGTGGCTCCATACAAAACGCTGGGGTTTTTTTTCTTTTACAAATTTGAGAATTTTCTCTCTTTTTTGTGCTTTAAATGTGTTTTTTTTGCTTCATAGTAGTTTAAGGACGCTCCTGTTGCAGAGCAGCCTGGTTATTTTCCTAATCTGCAGAGCTTTAGGGGTCCAACTGAGCCTGTGTGACTGTAAGCTTAATTTCAGCCAACCATACCTTTCTATTGGCTGTCTTCTGATTATCTGCAGTTTTAACCCATCAATATGTCCTACTAACATAAAAAATAGGACACCCTATAAGAGCTTCTGTTTTCTGACACATTTGGACTTATTTACAATACTTAAATGTTCAATACAAGCAATAAAAACTAAATTAAGAGTCTGAAAAAGGTTGAAATCATCTATTTATCTATAGAAGCCGCTACAGGAGACCTTTCCTGCCAACAGTCATCATCACTATCTGCAATAACTCTTTGAAGAATCTGAATAAGCATGAGTTACAGCAACATTTATTTTCCCATTGGGATCAATAAAGTATTTTTGTTTTGATTATTCAAAACAGATGCTAAAAACAACAAATTCACCCTGAAAGCAGACCGCAAGATGCTAAAGAAAGGAAACTCTTTGGAAATGTTTGGCATAGTGCTTCTGTGATGCACAGAGATGGAAGTGTCATGTTTTCTTTAAATAGTAGACATCAACATATTAACATTTGTTCATTTAAAAACTAGTTTGGTTGTATCTTAAAAAGCCGTTTTTTTATTGGCTGCTTTTTTTTTTATCACTTTTGGTTTTTTGTTTTGTTTATTTTTCTGTTTTTTCCAGAGTTGGGTAGTAATTAGTTACATTATTTGAGTACATTTTTGAAAATATGAATATTTTTTACTGCGCTGTACTTTTTACTTTTACTTCAGTAATTTTATCATAAGAAATTTCTACTATTATTTGAGTAAAATGTCTGGATTTTCTACCCACTGAATCAAAAACAAACACGTTTTAACCAAAAACTAACCAGACACACACCTGCAGTTTTTGCTAAAGTTGAATCAATTTTTATTGAAAGAAACTGATTAAGAAAAATCCTAATCATTTTGTTCTTAAAATACCCAAATTTCCACTAAACTTTACATTTTGGTCCACCTGATGATGTAATTTTTTAATATGAAATGATTGATAATTTGATCAGTTACTTTCACCAAATACTTTTTTTACTCTTTAGTAATTTCTTGTCTACTTTTTCCTTTTACTTTAGTAAAAATATGCTAAAGTCGTGCTGTTCTTGTGTAAATGTTGTGACTACTCTACCCTGCTCTGGTATTTTCTCTGTTTTCCTGCAGTCAAACATCATGCATGCTAATCTGCAGCACACAAACACAGGTTGCCTTACTGTAACCCACTGACATCGTCGCACTGGCCTAACGGATTACTCTGCTAACCTACATTCTGCCTACTGTACTCAACTTCTTCATGCGTCTCTCTCTGGGCCGGATCTGTTTTATTTCAGCCTGACAAAGCGAGCTTTCGCTCACTGATCTCAGACGATCGTACGCCCCCTCCCCCCGTCTTTGCACCCTCCTGAGGGGGGTCACAGCTCAGGGTCACCAAAGAGACTTTTTTCTTTTTGCACGTGGTTGGTGGAGCATGTGGCTGTAACATGGTCTGCTCAATTGCTTTACATCCCCTCTGTATGTTTTCAAATCAATATGTCGCAGTGTGGTTGGTGCTTGTGTCTCAGAGCAGCTAAATTGCCCTTTCGCTGAACGGGGGAGGGTGTCACCTTGATAAAACGTCGTGTCGGGTGTAGCGTTGTGGCCTTGAGCTCGTCGCCGGCGGCTCGTTTAAACAACGGAGTCATGCAAAACAGTCAGTAATAAAACCTCTGCTGGGTTTTCTGCTGTGAGACAGAGACACACCCCATGATGTTTCATTTTCAGATCCAAAATGCACCAATAAATGTAGAAATATAACAAAATCTGACTGGAAATGGCTTCAAACACACTTAACAAAAATATACTTGGTCAAATTCTGCTGTTAAGAAACCAAAATATATCAGATGTTTGCATTTTAAGCTTCTTAAAGGGTGCGTGGGGTTCTGCGGAGACATTCTGAGTCGTCAGTAGCAGGGTTGTAATAGTTTTCTTTATGGTTTAGTTTTATTTCGTTGTGACTTTATGTTTGTCTAATTCTGTTAGTTTTTAAAGTGTGTTTTCTATTTTTTCTGTTAGTTTTTATTTAAATATTGTTTTAATTTTTTTCATACTTTGCTTAATTTTTAGGCGCAGAATTCAATAAGTAATGATTTGCAATTAAGGATACATAGATTGGGTAATAAATATTAAACAGAAGATGCCATTTTCAAAAAATATATTTAATTATTGTTGAAGTGGAGTGCCATAATTTGCTGTCAGCTGACGTAAACTGCTTGTGTGGGTAAAAATAAATATATTTTACATCAGTTTGAAACGGATTGATTCATAAATATGGAAACAAAAATATTGTCTTTACTTTTAGCATCTTTTAGTTAATTTTATAAACATTTTTTGGCTAAATAAACTCTTTTCAATACAGCCGAAAACGCCTCATCCGAGCACAAAACCATCTTTGCTAGCTATAGCTACATTCAGTTTATTCAATATTCCATTCTTTAACCAAACATAATCCCAAAAATGTTTTTTTAATTTATTTTTTTGGTGGAAGGGAGAGGTTAGGATTTTTAAAGTGCAGTTTTAATAAAACATAAAGGGTAAATCTGGCTCAGTTAGGTCCTTCATTTTGTTTAAATCGAGATTCGTTTGTTAGTTAAATGTTATAAAAACCTTAAACACATATATAAAAAGAAGCAGCTCAATCAATGCTATCCTTTTTCGAATAATCCAAAAAATAAAATATTTACACCCAGCATTAAACTTGCTATAATATTTACCAATTTGACTTCCTCTTGTGTGAATTTGGTGCCAGTTGATTCTCTTTCCCTCATTTCCCACAGTTGTGCTGCATCAGTGATTGCAACATCTGTGTAAATAAAATTCCACATTTAAAAACATTCCTTTCAGCTGCATGCATTAAAGTTAATTTTGGTATTTTAGTTGCCAATGATTAACATTAATCAAAGAAAAAGGACTGGTTCCGATTATGGGAAATACCACAAATCCACACTAAGTGGTTGTCACATCCCCTTTATGTTGTTTCATGTGTGACGGCAGCTTCTCTTTTTCAATATACATTCACATTTTTCATTTTTAAGCCTCTATTAGTAACATCAGTGCAAAAAATAGTCTGTTTTTATTACTTCCTTAAATTTTACGTCCAAAAGACTCGGGTTAAAGAGGCAGAGACAAAGTTCTGGTGTGAAATATATGAATTAATCCAATAAAAACAGCTCAAAACTGAGAAAGCTACTGACTGCAAAAATACAAACTCTTACCAAATGTTTTTGTTCTACTTTCTAGTGCAAATGTCTTAATACACTTGAAATAAGACAAGCTAACTTAAAAGTAACTTTACAGCAAGATATAGAGGCTTGTTGTAAGTAAAAAATACTAGAAATTTTTCCACATTATAAGTGAAATAATCTTCCAGTGGAACTTGTACTTTTTAAAAAATCAATATTAAGGAATTATTTACTTTAAAAAAGCCTCTATATCTTGCTGAAAAGTTACTTTTAAGTTAGTTTGTCTTATGTCAAGATTACTAAGATATTTGCACTAGAAACTACTCGGTAAAACTTTGTATTTTTGCAGCGCTGTAAGAATCTTGAGGAAATTCCACCAAATAAATGTATGACGTATGAACAAAATGTAATGTGTAGAACCGGATTAGTAAGCCCTGTTTGACGTGAAATGTGCGTCGTGGCTCATCTGATTCCCAGGCTCCTGCGCCCAGTCGCCATCTCTTGGGAAACGCTGGGCGAACCCCAGTTGAAAGGCGTCCCTGGAGGCCTTGGTGAGTTAAAGCCGCGCTGCCTGACGCTCCCACAGTGGCTTCCTTTGTGCCTGCTGTGTGAGCGGCTCACTCTGTATTCCACCCTTGCACAACCAGCCTCCCTGCTGAAGATAGAGGGTGATGAGGAAACCTCCCAATTTTTTCCCTCTCTGGGTTTAATTGCTGGTGACACTGATCCCAGAGTCTTAAATCAGAAATGTTTTATGGGTTCATTTGTGATGGAGGTACACTCCTTCAGATCAAGTCGGATTTTTCCATTTTCTAGGGAGTATCGAGACCTGCTTGTTAGTAATAAAGTGAATTAGGGCTGTAAACTAGCAGGCTGGAACACGGCTACCCACCGATACCGGACTGCTGATAAGCTTTCACTTTAACGCAGTGGGGGAAGTAGCGCACAAAGACGAGTCAATGTTCCCACAGGTGTAATCAGTAACTTGAATGTCAGCTCCCTTTATAGTCGGGTCACTTCCTTGGTTCGGCTCCAGTTTCCAGTTCCAGCTTTTTGTCATGGAGGTGAGCAGAGGTAACGACACCCCCAGGGATTAAGGGAGGCTTCATTTAGAATCTTTCTACACCTGCATTACCTTAATAAAGAGCAAACAGGTGACTGATAGAGAATCAGCAATAAATATAACAAAATTAACGTGAATAAGACACATTATAGAGTTATCACCGATACCCTGTCTATTCAGTCTAATCTAAAAACACAAAAGACTTTTGGTCTAGTTTCTGGTGCAAATATTTTAGTACACTTGAAATAAGACAAAACTAACTTGCAAGTAACTTTTTAGTAATATATAGAGGCTTGTTTTAAGTAAATAATTCTTTAATCGGCAGATTATTTCACTTACAGTAAGACATTTTCCCATGTTATAAGTTAATTTAACTGCTAATGGAACTAATCAATATTAAGGAATTACTTACTTAAAACAAGCCTCTATATCTTGCTGAAAAGTTACTTTTAAGTTACTTTTATTTCAAATTTACAAAGATTTTTGCACTAGAAACTACTTGCTAAGATTGAGTGTTTTTGCTGTGTGCGCTTTATTTTTTTGTATTTTACATTATATTTAGAGTTCCTAATTGCATTTTCTGAACCATTTGCTGCAGTTTATTTGTACATGGAACTACATTGTACATGTTAGTCCAACATAGTCAACCTATTGTTTTCATCAGTTTCAATTTTTTATAATTACTTTTACTTTGGCTGTTCTACTCCTAAAACTGAATGAATTAAAGTTGTTTTTACATGTTTGACCAAGCTTAATTAAAATTCATATTAAAAAATACTTTGTTGACCCCAAAGGAAATTAAAGTTTGCTGTAACTCATTAATTGAAAGTTTTCAAAAAGTTATTGTTGATGGTAAAGGGTGTTGGCAGGAAAAATGTCTTGTTGCGGTCTAAATATGTGTGCTGTACTGGTGCAGAGTTATTAAATAAATTCATAATTCAGTACAAATCTGTCAATGTTTAAAAAAAGGAGGCGTTTTAAGTCAATATATTAGTGTTCAGATATCGGTATTAGAAGTTAAAAAAGTTAGCTATTTTGTTTTTTTGGTCACATTTAAGTATTTCAGATCCTCAAACAAAGGTTAATATGAGGATATTATTTTGATTAAATGATTAAAGGTGCTAAAAATAAGCAATAAAGAGAAAAAAAGGTGATTTTTACCCTGTGACGTATGTTTTAAATCATCAGATCTCATGCATATGCAAAAAATAATAATAAAATAACGGAGAGAAAATACAGACTTGAAAACGAGGTTAAATTCCTGGTGCCTGACATAGATTACTGCTGCTGCTAGCCAACTCTTCCTGATCCACTTTGTTTTCTCATCCTTTGATCTGGTCTGGCTGCAGCTTTCATACAATAAAAACCCTTTGAAATTATTGAGGCCTTTTAAATTGACTCCAAAGTGGATTTTTAT
Source organism: Xiphophorus maculatus (assembly GCF_002775205.1). NCBI lineage: Eukaryota > Metazoa > Chordata > Actinopteri > Cyprinodontiformes > Poeciliidae > Xiphophorus > Xiphophorus maculatus. The sequence continues at coordinate 11,360,470 of NC_036466.1, read as the reverse complement.
GTTGTCGATTAAAAAAATATATATTATTGTTATTAGAGTTTGCAGATTATTTTTCTGTGTAAAAAATACAACTTTTTCTCCTTATTCCTTGTTTTAAGTGGCTGTCGCTGCATCATCCTGTTGACAATGTGAATTACATTGAACACTTTGAAGTCGGCCGCCCAAACTGTCTCCTTGTAAATATTTAAAACTCTGTATATAGTTAAAGCCTGTCTGTATAAAAAGATAGCGAAGTCATCAGTTTAAAAGACAACACAGTCTGGAGCAAATACCTAAATGTTTAGAGACACGTTCTGTGGTCTGAAGCAAGGAAAACATGTTTGACTGTCAATATATTTGGAGAATATGAGAACTGTGAAGTATGGGGTGGCAGCATCATCCTGTGGGGTATTTTGCTGCAGCAGGAAGGAAAATATTGAAATATTGAAGCCAGAAAATTGAAGTTCGGACACTAATGGGTTTTGGAAATGGAAAGGACTCTCAGTATCCAGTCAAACTGGTTACAAAGTTTGACAACAAAACTGATGTTTTTGGGTTATCATAACAAAACTCTGATTTCATTCTTGTGGAAAATTTGTGGACAGAGCTAAAAATGTGTTTGTGAGCAAATCTGACTCAGTTCCACCAGTTCTGTCTGGAAAAAAATTCAGGTGAGAAGCTCAAGGAAGTAGATCCAAAATGTTTGACCCAAGTGATACTTTATTTGACTTCAGACTTTAATAGTATATTAATATATTCTCAAATTCTTCTGATATTTATGTGGTAGAAATAATTTTAGGAATTTTAACTAACCCAAAACAGGAAATGTTTAGTGTGATTTAATGTCTTAAATTAAGGAATCATTTTTTACATGCAAATATTTGATATAATCTGTATTTAGCTGCTAAACTTTGGCTCAAAAGAGAATAAAAATGTATCGTGTCCTCAGATTGTTGGTGCAGGATGGTTGATTGGTTTAAAGATTTAAGAGGTTACTGAACCGAGGCCACCTTCCTCTCCTGGATCTCTTGTTGAGGCAGTGCAGAAGTGAGCAACCCTCCTGTCTGTCTTCTAAGACATTCCTCCACCCTGATGTCACCGACTGCCTCAGAGAGAGGATATTTATTGCCTGCGGTTGAGGTTTATCAAGTGTGGGATGGAGGCAGGGGAAAGGCAGACAGAAACCCTCTGGACTGGACCGTATATCTCCAGTCTGGAGGCCTGAATTCAAGTCTGGGCTGGCCTTGAATGGAGGTCTGTGTTTAGATCCCACCTGCTGGAATGTTTGAATGTCTGGAAAGGTGTGAGACATGTCTGTCTGCTTTTGCTGTGTTGAGGTTTGTGGCCAATTTCTTCATTGCTCAGTGAAATATGTTGTGGTTTAACTATTGTGCAAAGCCGACTTAAACCCCATTAAATAACCAATTAGTGATTTAGGTTTTCAATCAATTAATCGACTTACTATTAATTGTTGATTAATGTTTATTAGACTAAAATTAATTCCATTAAATTTACTAAAAACGTCCACTTGGAAATGTTGTAGTTTGGCCTCCATCCAACAGAGGGCGACGCTGGTCATCCTTGGGCGGAACCAATGGATTTAAAAACAAAGATGGAGGCCCAGTATACTGGAACCTGAACGAGAAACGATCCAAATGGAGTTTGGGATGTAAAATGCACTTTATGAGGCTCTTGCTATACCAGACCTTGAAAGAGAAACGGTCCAAATTTAGTCCGGTTTGGGATGTAAAATGCACCTTATGCGGTTCTGTTTAAAAACAAGATGGCGGCGGGGCACAGCAGAACGGGAGGAGAAACGGTCCAAACGGAGTCCGGTTTGGGATATAAAATACTCTTTATATGGTTTTGTTTCGAAATATAAACACTTGACAAACTCTCAAAGGTATCTACTTAATAGCGGTCATCCAGCTCAGCTGAATGGCGGAGTAGCGTCCGTCGACTGCTAAACCAAAAATAACGGTTTTGCTATGAAGGCTAAGCTAATATGACAGAAAAGCTATTGTAAAAATTGTGATGTTTAGGTGTAGCAATGTGAGAAAACTAACATTTCATGTGTATTCAGTCAGTAACACAATCCACATAAAAACGTTCAAATATAACGATGAACTTGAAAAAATGTAATCGGTAATTTTATGGAAAGAAGTCGGCCATCTTGATGCAATACAAATCTTGGATTTTTAATAAATCAACCATTTGCATCTGAGCAATGTTTCTGTCCTCTTTCTCTCCATCAGACGTGAACATCGGTCCCTGCTGCCTTTTGAAAGCCCATCACCATGTCTGAACTGACCGAGAGGCCCTCCACAGCCGGACAGCGGCTGGGCGCCCCGGAAAGCTTCGGAGTGTCCACCCTGGAGCCCGGCATGCGTCCTCCGGTCCAGCCCCCGGGACGGCAGGTTTCCATACGGGTTCAGATGCTCGATGACACGCAGGAGGTCTTCCAGATATCCGTGAGTGATACTTTTTTTTATGGAATACCTTGCTTTACATCTTAATCACTTAATTACTGTTTTATATGATGGAGCAACACAAAATGGTTGAAAATTAAAATTATCTTTACTTTTATTAATATGAATATGGTGTTTATGCTGGACTCTGAATGATACCCCTAAATAAAACCCAGCACACTATATTGGAGTAAACAAACATCCTAGGCAGAGTTGAGGAGTAAATACTTTACTTGAATAACGTTTTGGAAATTATGTACCTTTAGAAGTATTTTTGTGACACTGTATGTTTTACTTCCACTTTTCAGATTTTAGTTGCCAAGATTTTTGAAACCATGCATGACATTTGCTCAGTTCCATGTTATGGATTTCTTTTAGTTGGTTTGTGACAAAAAAACCTTCAAAAAATGCTTGAAATTTTGATGTTTTGACGTTTCTGCCAGTTTTTCTGCCTGTTTCAGACATAATCTATGACTATGATTTTACAGATTTAGGTCCTGATCTGTCACTCCTTTTTGTCTTTTGAATCTTTTCTTTTTTATTTATCTGTTGAGACATTCATGTCCACACCTGAGGTGCACATGTTTCCCTTTATTTCCTGCTGAACTTGTTGTTTAAAGGCGACTCGCTGTGAATGCCTTGCTCACCTTTGAGGCCAGACTAAGATCCCCACTTCCTGGAGATATACAGGAAATTGGAGCAAAGCCCACTTCCTGTTTAAACACACCACACCTACAGACCCTGACTCAGTCAGCTCTCTGTCTGCCACCAGCAGGAATTTGATTGAGCTCACCCAGTTACTCCAAACATGCTCCAGCAGCTTTTCTTCGTACAATCTGTCTGCCTTTATGTCTGAGTCACCTCTAAACTGTGTCATGTTTGCATTTTGCAGCGTTTGCATGTGTTTTGAATCTAGCTGGAGCATGTAAATTGTCCTTGCACAACAGTTCTGCTCATGTCTGCAATTGATCCCACGCTACAGTGTGTCAGTGTCGTTTCCTTGAATTTCTGGTTTAACGTCTTGCAGTGAGCCGGTATTGAGTGTGTTCTGCTCCAGGGCTTGCATGCCTTTTGGAAAATCCAGCTGCTGTATTATCAGCACAAATCTGAGGGGATGTTTTGTTCTTATTTGTGATGTTAATTAGGAGAGAATCCGCTGGCTTGTTGAGCTGCCGGCCTGGGAAGCCATAATTGGCTTTTAGCGAAAATGCCAAGAATGTGATGCGGCTGCTGCGTGAGGACGTGTCTGTGGATGAGAGGACAGTTAGGCAGGAATTTGGTCTGGATCTCTTTTTGAATGCAGTTTTAAATCCTAAATATATGCCTTTGCTTGTTAGGTTAAAACAAGAAGCTTGTGGTGGTTTGCAGAGCAGCGAGGAATCTTGATCATTCTCCAGTCCCCAACTTAATCCACTCATACTTTTTGATAAATTAAAACCAGAACACACAAGCTTAGAAGATGGATCAGTGGCTGTTTTGAAGAGAGTTTCAGATTTTTATAAAACCCTGACCCTATGGAATCATTTTAATGCCTCTAGAGCATTTAATAGTTTTAATTTTTTGTACTTTTTTACACATTTTATCCTGGTTTCTTAGGTGAACAGTACAGTGGATCTGGCTGCTGCACAGTGTCACAGCAAATTTTCACTTTTAACACCTTATAAACATTACAAAATGGCTAACTGCAAGTCTTTTTCACTTGGTAAAGTTATAAGATTGTTGTCTGATTTAGACAATAAATAATGCTAAGCTAATGACTAAATGCTAGTCATTAGCTTAAGTGAATTTTTCAGTCTGACAGAACACATTAACTAATAATTTAGCACTCTTATGACCTAAAGCAAACATCCAGTAGCATTTCACGCTATAGATAATCAAATTAACACTCTAAATGAACTATTCATGCATTAGTGGACTGATATCTGTGATGTTGCTGCTTTCCAAGTTCCTGTTGCAGCGACGACTTTTGAAATTTGGTGTCTTGACTCTGAAAAGCTGCTCAGGAATGAAGAAGCTGTTACTCTAAAAGCAACTTAAATAGCCAGATTACAGCGAAATATGATCAAATACTAAGAAAATTCATGCAAACTACTTGTTTTTTGCACTTAGGAAACAAAATGGGTATTTGGTAATCCTAACTGACCTAAAAAGTTTAGTGATGTGAATTTAAATACCTGGTTTAAGCTTGGTGGTTGTTTCTCTGCAGTAGGACCAGAAATGGCATTAACCGAAGGAAACCACAGGAAGCCTCAGCTCAAAGTGATCCAACCTAATAAATGACGGCTGTTTTTGGTACTTAATGAGTTTGGTGAAATAAAGTCTCCATTGTGTTTTCATCTTGTTTCACCTAATCTGTCTTTTCCTGCTGTAACGCCTTGCAGTGTGTTTGCACAGTAGGTGAATTCTCATGTGTGAATCAGGAGATAAGCCTCCAGCGTTGGCATTCACCGGACATTTTTCTCCTTGGAGTTTTACCTCATTAACCAGCCGGTTATCTCTGGACCTCAGCAGGGCGCCGCACAGCAGCAGCAATCCATTTTAAACCACTTTTGCTTTCATTACCATTAGTCAGTGTGAGTCTGCGATCTGAAGGCGTGAATTCATCATCATGGGTTCAGAAAGGATGATGGCGGATTTGTTTGATATTCTGTTGTTTTCGTTCACCTCTACGTCACTGAAAACCGTTCAAAGATCTGCTCTCATCGTTGTTCTGGATTCATTTGTTTATTCAAATGTTTCCTGTCCCGCTTTGTTCTCTGACCTTCCTTTATCTCTTCCTCATGGCATTCTTTGTTCTCTTCTTTTTTCTCCCATTGTGATTATTTTGTCCTGTTACTTTCCTTCTTTCTCTCCATTGTGTCCATATTTCTGTCCTTATTTCCTTCCTTTCATTCCGTTTGTTCCTTCCTCCTTTTCTTCCTTTCATTTCTTTTTCTTACTTTTTCCCTCCTTTTCATTTTTCTTTATTTTCTCCTGATTGTTTCTTCCTTTTTCTCTCATTTTTTAATTTCTTCCTGCATCTCCTTTTTACTTCCTTTCCTCCTTCCTGGTGTCCTCTGTTCCTTCCTTTTCATTCATTACTACTTTCCTTCCTTCATTTCTTTTGATTGTTCGGTATTCTTTCCTTTTTTACTTTTGACCATTCCCTCTTTCCTTCTTTGTCTTTTCATTCATTCTTTCCTGTTTTCTCTCTTGTTTATAACTTTATTTTCTTCATTCATGTCCGTCCATCGTTTATTTCCTTCCTTGTTCCCTTTCCTTTATTAATTCCCTTCATCTCTCCATTTCCTTGTATTGCTATCCTTCCCATCTTCCTTTCATTTTCTCCACTCTTCCTTTGTTTCGTTCATTGTATCCTTCCTTTCTGTCTTCTCCTTTTTTCTAGCCTTTTCTTGTCTTTGCAGTTTCCATATGTAAATTCTGCCTGTCATATAAATATTTTCAATAAATTAACATTTCCTTAGTATATTCATTTCTTAAAATTATCTCTGGAATATTTCCACTTCTGCTTGTTCGTATTAAACCTGATTTCTTTAATGAATATTGAATAATTGAAGGTGCAGTTAAACATTTTAGCTCCATATTAAGACATCAGCACATACAGATGCAGCCTGTAGCTCCATTATTAATGAAAAATGAAGGCAGCAATCTCTCCCACCTGCTAAATAATTAAATCCAGATAGGAGGTGCTCTTTATGCTCACATCCACACAAAGATTGTTTCTTTGTGAGATTGTTTCCATTATAAACACTGACCGTGTTGTTCTTCATGCTGCCATTAATGGAAACTGAATGCAGGAGTTAGCAGCTCAGATGATGGGTTATATACTGTGACTGCTAACAGGCTGAAGCAGGGCGGGTAATTAAGAATCAGTTTTAGCCATTTGCTCTGCGTTGCATCTGGTTTTGTGCAATGCAGCATGAATGGAAACCATTCAGACTATATTTGTCTCCAGTAAGACTGTAACTGTGCCGTTTTACCCTTTCTTTGGTTATTTACTTGCATACTGCACTTTTATTCGTATTTTTTGTGTTTTAATCAAGCATCTCCGTTAAAAATCAACAGATTGTGCGTTCATTTTCCTCCTTGGACTTATGCTGACTAAGATCAGATCCTCCTGATTCCCTGGAGATCAGTTGAGCTGCTTTAAGCCCCCGTTCACCTCCCCTCACTAGGAAATCTCATTTACCCACATGACGCCTTGCAGACTTCAAACCAGCACATATGGAGCCACGTTACCTCTCTACACCACCTAGCCTTTTGTTTTATTCATGATTTTAGTTTTTTTTTTTACTCTTTTCATCTCTTCTTTTTTCCTATTTTGTTCTCCATGTTGACTTGACCCTAATCCCTGTAAGACCATCCAATGTCTGCTCTCCGTGATTGACTTTCTCAGTGGATGTCAGAGGCTTTAAAGGCACACCATCTGACAGCAGGAGTGAGATGAAGAGGAGTGGCTTTAGAGGTGATAGAGGTGTGTGTGTGTTGGGGGTGGACTATAAGGATTAAGATGACAGATCTGCTCCACGGACATCATTTGATAACCTAGCGACACTCTGGAGTTATGATAAATAACAGACAAGTCCCCTGACATGTTTCACTGCAGCAAGGCGCACACAAACACACACGCCGCTGACATTTGAAATTGATGGGCCTTTGTGCTGCCTGCTGTCTGGGGACTGAATGTAGAGGCTAAAAATGAAGGGAGCAGGGAGCTACACCGCTACTTTATGGTCCTAATGGACAGAGGTAGCAGTAAACATTAATCGTTTTTATTGTAATCGGTCTCAATGCTGAAATCTTTGTTTTATTGCAAAGGAGACTAAATGCCCGCATAGTTAGGCTCCTTTTAAAGGTTCTCCCCGTTGTTTTGGTCCTAAAAATTAGGGCTGAAACGATTCATCGTGGTGAATCAATTATTGAAATAATTGCTAAAAATTTAGTAATTGAATACAGACTCAAAAAAGTCAATTTAAGGGCTAATAAAGTCAAAACTGTACAAAAATATTCTGTTTTGTTAGCACATTTTGCTATCAAATCATTAATTGGTTAATCAAAAAGAATTAGCAGTAAAACGGTATTTATGTTAATTTGAGCAGGACTTGACATAAATACAGTTTTTAGAAGTGAAAACAAATATGAATTTACAAGATAACTTCTCAGTATTATTATAAACTCACAGTGATGAGAAGAAACTGTCCCCAGATATTGGAGTGGACAGTATAAAGATGCTAAAAGTCAAAGAACGAAAAAGTTTTAAACTGTTCATGTTATTTTTCTTAGAACATAAATGCCTATTATGTCTTAAGTGCTAAACATTATAAATGATCAATATTCAAAATAATAAGTGCAAAATGAAAAATCTAATTTGACATTATAGCATTATTAGCTACTAGCTTGGGTTGGCAGCTAAACATAGCATGTAATTTCTATGTCCTCAGTTTGTTTATTACAACAAAGCTTCATTAATCAGACTTTTTAAAATGTTAGTTTTAACATTTTAGTTTTAACATAAAGCTTATGTCAAGCTATATTAGCTTGCTAACTACAAAGATGAGTAGCTAAAGCATTGGAGAAAACTGGCTTGGTTTCCTGGTATTGTAGTTTGTATGAAACCAAATGCAGTTTTTATTTTCATTTATTCTGAACGACTGCATCATTATGTACTGTTTGGTTTTGGGTTTCACTGGAATGGATGGGTTTCTTTTACCCAACCATTCCTGTGGGTAAAAAAAAAGCATTCCCGTCATCTTTTTTCAAATTGTTTTAATGTTTATGGAAACGAGCTATATTGCATTTTATGTCTTTGCTAAATCCAAACCTTAAAGACCCTCTAGGTCTGGTCGTAACAAGTAATTTCAGTTGCAGTCAGTTTGTTTTTTACAAGATGACTTCATTAATCAGGCTTTTTAAAAACACTTTTTAAAGTGCCAATAGTCTAACATTAACATGGTAACTCTGAATTAATGATGGCTACGTTAGCTTGCTAGCTGCAAACTCTAGCAGTTTGTATAGTTTGTTTTTATTGTTGGGTGACAGAAGTGATGTAAAAGCACAGGCAGTTTTTATTTTCATTTATTCTGAGCGACTGCGTCATTATGCAACGGTTGGTATTGGGTTTCTCATTCCTGTGGGTAAAAACAGCTTTGCCTTCATCTTTTTTTAAATTGTTTTTGTGTTTCAGGGAATAAGTTGCATTGCATTTCGTATCTTTGCTAAATCCAGACTTTAAACATCTTCTTGGTCTGTCTTTGTTGAATTTCTGAGATCAAAGGGATGCAGATAATGCTTCCCTCTAGGTTGGAAAAAGAAATGATAGCAGATTACTGCTGGAGAGTGAAAAATTGTCCCCGATGGACAGAGATGATTGCTGAGATTGTTTGTAAATGGGAGCAGTAACCAAATGAATAGGGGCCCAGTGAAGGACAGAAAGGAGACGTGGTGCTGAGCTCTTTGTGGTGGAAAAAGAGACACACATCCGACTCCCACAGAAGCCAGTGAATGAGCAAACACTGGCTGCTCCGCTTGGCTGCAATCCTTTTTTTCTGCACTGCAGTGAATTCTGGCCTCGCTGAAGAAGTTCATCAGCAATCACTGTACCCTCCTCACACAAAACCACCAAACCAATTTTGTCGTTATTGTGGATTACAAATGTTGTTTTAGTGCAACTTTCTGCAGCCAGAGAGGTGGACTTGTGGTGAAGTTTTCACTGTGAGCACCAGGCGAACTGGGACGAAGCCAAAGTCATTTGTGAAATTCTGGCTGAGGTTGTCGTCTTCTCTAAATGTCTCCTGACAGACAGAGCTTTGTCTCATTAGTCACTGCTGCTGTAAATCTTCATTTTGATGACGGAGGGGGGCGTTCGGGCTCCGTCAGGGTTTTCCCCGCCTCCAGAAAATTAAAACAAAACAAAAGGAATGCTGAGTATAAATCTTGCAGCAATTGTGAATTGTTTCCACGTGGATGACATCAAAATTAATTGGAAACTTCAAACGCTTTCTAAATACTATAAAGACTCCATAATGACGCCAGTGTTCAAGTAAGGACTTTTTAAAGTTAAAGAGCTGCACAAGATCAAAAAGGCTGAAAATGATTCAGTTTTATCTGCATTTGAGGATCTTTCCACCTCCGCCAATTATATCACAGATTATACAGAACGTGAATGTATGACTTGAAATATAATATCCAATCAGTGCAATTTGGATCGGATTGCATGCACTAACTACAATTGCAATTATTATGGCATATTGCTCCGTTTTCAGTCAGGAGGTGTTTGTTCTTCTCTTTGCTTGCTGCCTCCTCGTTTTCCAGAAGACTTTGTGTTATCGTGCAGCCCTGCTGAGTCGATCCTCTGAGAAACTGGCGTTGGAATGCAGCTCTGACTGGGATGTTTAGGAGAAAAAAGTAGATTCGGCTTTCATCCCTCTCTGTCTTCTCTGGGTTTTTCTCTCTGATTAAAACTTTTTTTTGACATTCTCATTCCAATCTGCAGCATGAAACTGGAAAGGAATTCCTTCAATTTAGAGCTGAAACGACTAATCGTCATGAATCGATTATTGAAATAATCGTCAGCTAAATTAGTAATTGATTAACTAGAGTAAAATATAAACTCCTCAGAGCAGCAATTAAGACAAAATTGTAAAAATATACATACATTTTGAACTTATGATTAAAAACAATTTGTCTGTAAATATGTTCTACTCAAAACTCAGATAGCAGTTTTAGCTTCTCCTGGTTCAAATACCGTAAAAATAAAAAATATATTAATCTCCTTTTGCTGTCCAATTATTTAATTGTTTAATCAAAGAATCAAAAGATCAGATCAGCCCTACTGTTATTATGTCAAATCAAGCAGAAGGGTCTGAGCGTTTCACATGTTGATGTTTTTATATTTTTAGCTTTAGATGTAATATTTTAGGCAATACAATGTTTATTTTGTTATTTAAAAAAGCAATTGTTGGCATATTTTAATGTATTGCTAATACTGTATAAAAATGGCTGAAGTTCTTCAATGTAAAATCTGCACAATGTGCCATTTTTAATCAGATTAATAGTCAGAAAAATTGATACAGTAATTGATTACTAAAATAATCATTAGTACAGCTTTACTTCACTTACAGAACTTCATTTAATTAGAAAATCTGACATTTCTACATCCTAACGTTTCCTCTGCTAATCAGCTGCAGCTGCAAAACCAGAACCTCCTGATGTGACTCAGATTTGCAGATCTTTGTAACTTTTTGCTTCATTTATTTTTTTAATTGTGCTCACAATCTGTTATAGTAAAAAAAAAAAGCAAGCAGACATTCAGGATCAAGCTTTAAAAACGGCTGCAGGTTATTATTTTCATCCCAGAAGGAAATCCAGAGGCCGTTTCTGCTCCAGATTTTTCCATAAGGCGTAGTTCAGACACACCCACCATCACACTACACAAGATGCTAATTACTTTTTTATGCTTTGGAGCTGTGCATGTATTTCCCTCTGCTGCTCAGTTTAATAGTCTACCATGGGTGTGCTGCAGACCGTTGCATCCACACACACAGACACACATTGCCTTTTGTTTCAGCAGCCCCCCCATCAGCAGGTTTGTGAACTTAATTTCCAAGAAGTGGCAGGTATTTGCCAACATGCTGTTTTTTTCTCTCTTAGATGTGTTTGTGCGACTCTCTTTGTTGAGTTAAGCTGTTTAGCATAATCCAAACATGTGAGGATGTGATTGGTGGAGAAATAAAAAGGGGGAAACTGTCTCCCCGCTGTCCTGTTGTTCTTTTATGGGAAACTGTACAGTTTACACCAAGCTGTAGTCTTAGTAAGCAGCTTTTTTATACAGGTATTTCTCACACACACCTTTTCACTCCAAATATTAACTTTGTTGTTTTTAAACCACTTTGAAACTAATTCTGTGGTTTGGTTAGGGCCGTTATGGTTAAACACTTTAACTTCAGTTTCATTTGGCTTTGGAAAACTGTAATCTCGTTTTTTTCTCTCTCATCCGCCGAACACGGTGTTTATTTCCTCCAAACTTGACCTACTTCATAACTTTACACCACCTTCTAAATGTTTAAAAGTCATTCATATCTCATCTGGCTGTTACCGGACGATTTATCCACCATGTTTGTTTTGAAACGGTTGCACAGCCAGAACCAGGAAGTAAACATCTGAAAAATAAAAACCTGTGAATGATTTGTTGATAGGAAATACGGGTGTTGATGATGGGTTATTATTCTGTTACACCAACCAGTGGCAGGAAGGAGAACCATGTGTCCTCCTTCCATCTTTCCTTCCTACATGCATGTTGCTTTCCTCTTTCATGTCCTTCATTGCTTGTGTCCTTTATTCTACATGTCCTCCTTCCTACCTTTCTTATTTGCTACCTCCAGTCTTAGTTCCCTTCACAGTGTCCTACTTCCCTTCTTTCCTTAAATGTCTTTCAATCAGGGTTAATTCCTTCCTTCCTCTTTTGTTGTTTGTTCTATTCTGTCTTTCCTTCCATATGGGTTTTTTTCATTTCTTCTTTCCTTCTTTCCTTGCTTTTTTCTGGACTTCGTTCCTTCCTTCCTTTTATCTGTGTTTCCTTCCTTTTCTCATTTATTTCCTTCCTTTCTTTTTGCTTCCTCCTTTCTTTCCTTCCCAACTTCCTTTGTTCATCTCATCTAGCCTACCGTCTTACTTTTTGTCCTTCCTTCCTTCCTTCCTTCCTTCCTTCCTTCCTTCCTTCCTTCCTTCCTTCCTTCCTTCCTTCCTTCCTTCCTTCCTTCCTTCCTTCCTTCCTTCCTTCCTTCTGTCCATCCATTCATCCATCCATCCATCCATCCTTCCTTTCTTACATTTATCTGGGCTTCTTTCTGTCCTTCCTTCCTTCTAGTCTTTCCTTTTTTAGTTTCTTCCCTCCTTCCATTTTGGCTTCCTTCTTTTCTTCCTTCCCTCTCTTCTTCTATTCTGTCCTTCTTTCCATTCTTATTTTCTTCCTTCCTCCTACATTTAAATTCTCTGCGCTGTATGAATGTCTTACATAAATAGATATTAATATTATAGATTATTAATATTAATATGGTCCACCGTCACGTTTTGGGTTTAAATCTGAGGCTGGAGCCCACTGAACTCTGGGAAGTTGAGTCTGGGATAATCTGACCTCTTGAACCCTGCTAGTTTTCTTCTTCTGCATGTTTGTAACCTGAGCTGAGCTTCCTGTGTTGATGCTTCAGGTCTGCTGACGCAGTTCAGCAGCAGGACGCAGCATGTTCTGTGGTATGAAGTGACCATGAAGGGAACAAAACACATCACCAGCCTGAGGTTCTCATGACCTCTGCTCATTCCTCCTCACATTTCCTCCTCTTTTTGTTCCAGTTGTTCAAACTGGATGACATTACAGACTAAAGGAAACTTAGGTGCTTTTCTAAATATTTCCTCCTGTGAAAGAAACAATGGATGAAGAATATTTGGAAACTCTCTATAAGCAGGATTCTCCATCCAACAAGCTGAATCTTATTGGCCTGCAGAGTGAGAACTGCCAACTGTCTGAGTTTAACAGCCAATCAGATGGTTCTTTATATTGTTATTGTTGCACTAGAGGTTGTTGTAGTGATGTTGCTCTATAATGTGGAGTCCTGCTGCTTTCCACAAACCGAGCGAAACTTTTTGTTGGAAACTTTTCCAGGATTCCCACAAAACCTGGAAAAGTTCAGAATCTGATTTATTCCCTGATGTGGATAAAGATGGGAAAATTGAATGTTTTGGTTGTTTTACTTTATTCTGTGTCCATCCATCTACAGTTTCATCCATCTACAGTTTCATCCATCTATCGTTTCATCCATCTACAGTTTCATCCATCTATCGTTTCATCCATCCATCTTTTATCCATCCATCTTTCTATCCATTCGTCCATTGATTTTGTTTCTGGTCCGTCTGTCCGTACATGTCATATTTAATTATTTCCCACAATAGAGATATAGTAACCATTTATTTTCATACTGCTGTATATATTTTTATAAAACTGTAAATGATATCATTTAGGAGCAGAGATGAGATCAAAGGCAGAAACTAAAGTAAGTTGCAGTAAGTGAATGTTGTGTTAGCTGTTGGACCCAGAGGGGCCTCATGTGGGGAGGATAGTAGAAAAACAGTAAGTGATTCACTCTGACATACCTCTCTCCAGCTTGGCGAGGCGCTGACTGGATCACATGAGAAGTTCTGGGTTAAAGGGAGAGGAAGTGTATCTGTCAGTGTTGTAGCTGGCAGCTGATTCTGCAGAGAGTCGGCCACGCTGACAGCTTCCTGGCATGTTCCTTTCTGGCCGTGAATGAAGAACCGACAGAATGACTCAGGAGGAAGTGAAGGGGGCACACAAACAAACTCTCATTAATCCAACTTACTAAGCAGTTTGTGTCCATTATGGACTCTGATATAGTCCGCTGTTTGATTTGCTGTGAGAATTAGCAAGTTGAGTCATATTATGGCAGGTAAACGGAGAGAAACGACGTTTGCAGCTATTTTGAGCCGAGTTATTTGTTATGCAGAAGGACAGCTGGTCATTAAGGCTCTTGTCTCAACTTTATAATTATCTGAGAAGAGGCGAGTTTGGCCCATAAACCCAGCTCTGGGAGCTGGACACGGCCCCCACATGTCAGCTGTTTTATCCACACTCTGCTTCTGTGTCTGCAGGCACGTTGGCCTCTACCTGGAATATTTTACCGCAAACAAATCCAAGAAGAAGAAAAAAACACTTTATCTGAGTCTTGCACAGTAAAAATGTGATTAGGAGTGTATGTGTGTGCCTGTGAGTTTTTGTCTGGGTAAGAAGGCCTCATTGATAGAAGCTGCTGAAAGAAGTGATTGTGATTCAAAGTGAAAGGACCTCAGTCTGTGCTCAGCAGGGACCAATCTGCTCTCCGTCTGCTGAACGGATTCAACAAACAGATAAAATCCGTTATATTTGTCAACCTTAAAACAACCCACGCTAAAAATTTATAGCAGTTAATTTCTGCTTTGTTTTAACCTCTTGAGATCCATTTTTTTCTGATAAAACTGCCAAGAGAGGGTCATGAGAAAAGGCTGAATAGTTGCCTGTTGAACTTATTCTTCATTTATTGTCATATAAATAGATCTAAATCCTATTTTTCTTTTTTATAGATTTGACCTTTCTGATACCAGTTTTTGCCCAGTTTCGTTTTAACAATTATAATATGAAATTATATAAAAACAACACAAAAACTTCATTTTATTGCCTTCCCGCTCGGATTTCGGAGCTCATTATTTGTTTGTATTATTAGCAGAGGGGCGTTGCATTGCATCAGCTGTTAGTATGGCTAGCAACAGGAACCTAATTAAGAGTGTTTTAAATGTGCAGACTTTAATTTCTTCATTGAAGAGATTAACAGAGATGCTGCCAAGCAAAATGAAATAAAATATACAAATTGTGGTCAAGATTCCTACAATTTAGTCACGATTAGCTTTTTGCATGTTCTTTGAAGCCAAAGACTGTACATGCAATAGAAAACAAAAGGTCAAACCTTTCCAAATCAAGCAGATATTTCAGAGTTTCATGTAGCAGAAAGAGAGGGTTTTGTGTTTTTTCAAGGCCCACTTCTCTCTTTCAGTTCCCACATGTGAAACTGCAGAGTGAACGGGTGAAAGCATGCAGCGCGATGGTAAACAAAACAATTTGTTTTGTCAGCAAATGCCGGAATTTGGTGTTGCTAAATATGCCCAAAACTTAGGTTTTCATGAAGCGGGCTAAATGCTGGCTCGCGCTAGCCACATCTGAAGAGTTTAAACTTTACTTTCACCGCTCTGTTGGCCAAGTTTGGTCCAGTTCCTGCCAACTACTGTCTGTTGTTTGCAGCAGAGCTGTTTGGGATTCTGCTTTCCTCACTTCTCAGCACTTCAGCTCTCACCTTTCATGTTATTCTCTTTTTATTTCCCCCTCACACACTGTTCAGATTAGGCCCAGTTTTTTCTTATGACTACCAGCTCGCTGTGTGGACAGAAAACTTAACGACAAACAGGTTTGCTGCAGCCTTTCCGATGAGCCGCTGCCAGCCGAAGGAAGAAAATTGAATGTGTTGACATTTTCTGGCAGCTGGAAGGAGATAAAATCCATCAGGTTCATGAAACCTGTGTTGGTATAACTGGATTTGAGTTTTCTGGCCTATGTTTCCACATGCATTCCAGCATGTAATGTTACTTGAATGTGGTAATAGGTCTATTTCTTGATTTCTGTCTTTAGTTACTGAAGAAAGGTTAGCTGTAAGTGGAGGAAATAGCTTAAACTCAAAGCTAAAGGGTCTCTGAACATCAAGCTCTCACCTTTGATGCAGTTCTCTTACTGTGGGTTACGGTTATCTACCTGCGTAAACTCAGTGACGGTGATAAATTGGAGATTGAGAAGATGAGAAATTGAGCTAATGCTATTCCAAATATAATCTGACTTTTTATTAACGCAGGAGCTCAGTGTTTTTGTCCTAAATTAGATCAAAATCTAAACTAATTCCAGCACTCAACTCATTTATTACCTCATTTATCATGGAAATGAACTTAAAATCAATAAATTGTTTGTGCTTGTGCATAACAGAGTTCATTGAAAACTTTCCAGAAAAATGGTGAAAAACATTGGTTTTAAGTGATGCCAACTCCCACCTGCAGGTGGCAGTACATTTTACTGCTACACTTATTTACGAGTAATAGAAAGTCACATTTATTATCACACCTAAGCGAATCAACCAATCAGCACCAAGGACAATGAATGGCATTTTGGGATTGGCTGCTTTGCAATGCCAGCCAATGCTATTTCAGTTTCCCAAGCTGCATTTTCTTTGGAATATTTTATATGTGCTCTATGGAAAAATCTGCAAACAGGCAAATTTCTCTCTTCAACCTGATATTCTAACAGCAGAAAACAATAACCAGAACTCAGTGTTGAGATCTCTCTTAACATCTATGTTTCCAAACTCTGCGTTTTCATTCTCACGCTTGTCAGTGGGATCCAAGTCTGGCCTTGTGTTTCCACCAGAGCTGTGTGCTTTTTGGGTCGGACTCCTGCTCCTCCTCCCAGCCCAACATGGTTCTGCACAGCAGAAAACCTGGAGCTTCTGTTGTTGAAGTTGGACGTCTTGCTGTAGAAGATTGGTTTGCTAATGAAGGCCGTCTGAAGAGGAAATAGTTCAAAGTAAAGGAGACAGAAGCAGAGAGAAATCAATACAGTAAAGCGGACCAATGTGTTTATAGACGTAGGTAGAAAGGAGAAGAGCAGTGAAGGATTATTTTTGACTGCTTTCTTGCCATGTAAGCCGTCCTCCTCTCTTCTGTTTTTCTACTTCCTCCCTTTTTGTCCCGTCTTAACTGCCTTAAGGCGAAGATTACCACCACCCAGACCTAAATCCCGTCCTAACGGCAGCATCTGTCAGTCGGATAATAAAGACGTTCTCGGAGAGTTTCACAGAATCCTGATGTTTCCTTGATATCAGCCTGCAGCTAGAGCCAGTAAATGTGTGTGTTGTGCTTGGTGAATAGCTGGATGAAGGGTGTGTGGGTGTTTCCCTGCGGACAGACTGAACACACACTCACGTCGACATGCTGAGGCCAGATGGTGACAGACTAGTCTCACGGCACACCCAGAGCTGCTCTGATGCACCGTGGTTGTTGTGGTCAGACTTGTCACAATTAACAATTACATAATTAGAGTTGTTTGGAATAATCCTGTCCATATATACTTACTGAACTTCAGCGTTGTTGTTTTTTGACATTTATCATCTACTTCTGGTGAAATAAAGACATTTAATCCAGCTTAACTGGCATTAAATTGGCATTAAATCTGGTTTTTGATCAATAATATTTCTATTGGCTAATCGTAAGAATAACAAAGTGCACCAATCCCTCCTGAAGCAAAACATGATGCTGCCACCTAATTCTGTTGCAATAAACAATCAATTAATTGCATGATTAATTTTAAAAACTTGTTTTTTGTTAGAATGCGCTCTTGACTGTTGGATTAGGAATGACCCGTCCATCCATCCATCCCAACTTTGATTCAGTTTCTGTCGCCATCTTTTCTCTTTTTCTGGTTTAATCCAACATGGCTTCCCCTCTCCTGTTCTTCTCTTGCAGCAACGCGCGCCTGGCAAAGTGCTTTTTGACCTGGCCTGTGTCCACCTCAACCTGACTGAAGGCGACTATTTTGGGCTGGAGTACACGGATCACCGGAAAATGACGGTAGGATGAGTTTCATTTGAAGGATTCAGTTGTAATCTTTATAAATTTGCATTGATGTGGATTTAAACCCCAGCTTTCTGCTGCAGTCTGGTTCCTGAAGTTTCTAGCAGCAGCTGTTTGTAATGATCTGCAGAATGGATGTGTCTGTAGTTTGCAGTTGAAACTCCATTAGAGCACAAACATGTAGTGAAAAGAAGAAGCTTTCTGGCTCCTATGAAAGCTGAACTGTTCTTTAAGGATCGAATAACATGAAGTCAAATAAATAATACAAATCTAAACCTCCACCTCCACTCTACAATGTTTTTACTACATTTTAAAGCTATTAGTATCATTTTTAGCTCTCAGATTCTGTTTGAATATAATAAACTTCTTTAATGACCTCCATTTTCAGGAGTAATGATGTGTTCAGCTCCAACGTTTGTGCTTTTGCATTTAACTCTTTCAGCCTGAATGGTGCTAACTCCTCTATGCATTTTCAGATTGATGCAAATTATCACAATTTAATTTCTCTAATATGAAGCAAAGTTTAAATCAGATCAGGTCTGACTCTGAATTTACCTTTTGGCCTCATAAGTTGTGATTTAATATGTTAGACTTTGTGGCACCGACTCAATTTGTAGAACAGATTGATGAATTTTAACTCAATGGTTTCAGTTTATAATGCAGCTTAGTTTTTTAAAGGGCCAGCGTTTAGAAATGAGTGACATCTAGTGGTTAAGTTGGGGAATAGAGTTCTTTGTTCTTTCTTGTGTCCTCCCTCATTTTGTTCATTTTTCCTTCTTTCTTTTTTCTCTTTGTCCTCATTCTATTCTTCCATTTTTGTTTTCTTTTATTTGTTCTCCCTCTCTCATTTCCTTTTCTCCTTCCTTGTGTTCATCCAGCTTTCATTTCTGCTTTCTTCCTTCCTCCTTCATTCCATTTGTTCTCCTTTCATTTCTTTCTTTCTTCCTTCCTTTGATTTGTTCTCCCTTCCTTCCCTGCTTCTTTTTTCTCCCTTCCTTCTTTTTTATCTCCCTTCTTTTCTTCCTTCCTTAACTCCGTCCTTTCTTAGTTCATTACTTTGATTCTTTCTTTCTTTCTTTTCCTTCTTTGTTTCTTTTTTCTTTCTTTCTCACTTCTTTCCTTCTCTCCTTCCTGCCATAAGTCCGTTTGTTCTTCCATCCTTATTTTCTTCCTTCTTTTTTTCTTTCCTTATGGTCAAGTTGGACATCATCATGTCTAACAACAATATAAGTCTTCAGATTTTGAAAAATATTCATTAGATCAGATATTTCTCAACAATCCAATATGGCGGCCGCAGATCTGAACCTCAATGAAAACAGACCCAGTAAACTGTTGATTTTTCCACAGTAGAACCAGTTAGTGAAGGAGCTGCTGCAGTAATGAGTGAACACAATGTTCAGCGATGTTGTGTTGTGATGCTAACAGTTGTTAGCCTGCTCACGGTTAGCGTAGCAGCGCTACGTGATGTAATGGAGTGTTTTCTGCTCTCAGGTGTGGCTGGACCTCCTGAAGCCGGCGCTGAAGCAGATCAGACGTAAGAATCTCTGTCGTTTTTCTCTCTGTCGATCTTTCTTCCCACGTCTCCACTTCCTCTCTAGCCCATAATTTCTCTCCTCCAGGACCTAAAAACACCATCCTTCGCTTTGTGGTGAAGTTCTTCCCTCCTGACCACACGCAGCTCATGGAGGAGCTGACTCGGTAGGTTTTTCACAGAAACCACACCTATACTCCTCTAACCATGTTTTTAGCCTTCCGTGTAGCTTTTTCTGGATGTTTCTAATGATACCTTGTCAAATATTCTGATATTTTTAGCTGACACTTTAAGGCTAACTGTGGGATCTGGGAACCAGGCTCCTTGTAAAACTTTTATTTTGCTTCATAGCAGCTAAAAAAGAAACTCTTGTTTTACTTTTAGTCTGATAATCCGGTCCAAGCCGGCCCAGATGTTTGTCCAAGCTCTCGACACCAACCTCTGACCTCCAGCATTTTCCCATGATGCAGCAGCTCCCAGAATATTTCTGTCACTTTGGGGATTTCTTTCTTAACCCAGAGAACAAACCAGTTGTTGTAGGTTTTAGTTTTTCTGCTCCTGGTTTTTTCTCTTTGCCTGTTTACTCACAGGGAACAGGAAGTGAGCTGGCAGCTGTTTGCTCTTTATGTACTCCCTTCCTTCTTTCATTCCTACTTTTCTTCCTTCCTAAAACTCTGATGTTTTAGTTTGAAATGTGACAAAAAGTTTAACATAAACCCAGATCATCGCTGCTGAAATGGTCTAACATATTCAGCGATCATTTTTTGCTTTGTCATATTTACTAAACATGAACAAATGTGCAGATTTGGACTGAAATGTGAGTTTTATGAGAAGTTCTTGTTAAATCAACTCTGGTTTAAGGCTGTTTTGTTGCTGTATCATGACTGGTTCCTGATCTGATCTGACCATCTGATCATTTCCTGACGTAAGGATGTTTTTGTCCTGCTGTTCTCCAGGTATCTGTTTGCCCTGCAGATCAAACGTGACCTGGCCTGCGGTCGTCTGATCTGCAATGATACCAGCGCCTCCCTCATGGTTTCCCACATCATTCAGTGTGAGTAAAACGCAGGTTTCACTTCCTTATCCAGCTGCCATTTTAACACAATATAGAAAATAAAGTAATTTTCATTTATATCATGCAGAGGCAATCAGCTGCTCTCTGTTAGAAATATCTCAATAATTTGCTAAAGTCTCTTTCTGCTCTGAGAATATTCAGGAAGATTTTTAGGATTCTTGCGTTTTCACTGGAAGTTCTTTATGCCAGAAAATGGCTCTGGTCTGATTCTACCAATTTTGATCCAAAAAGGCTTCCGTCTCTGATTGCCTGACTGACTGAATCAAACACAATTCAAAGTATTTTTCCAGGAGTTTTGTAATCTTTGCAGATTTAGGAGAACAAATCAATCTGGAAAAGAAAATATTATCAACAAGAATGTCTTTACACGTCATTTCCTGTACAACTGATGCATCCAGTCAGCCCTCTGTCAAACCATTCATCCCTCCATATTGTCCATCCATCCACCTTTAATCTCTCCCCAGCCATCCAACCACACAGTCATTAGTTCATCCATCCAACATCAATCCAACCATCTAATTATCTGTTCATTAGTTCCTCTATCCATCCGTCCAATCATCCATTCATTCATCCAACCAGTCGTCCAGCCATTCGTCTAAACCTCCATCTGTCCAACCTTCTGATTGAAAGCAGACAGGATGTACTCCTATATTTGTACAAATTTACTTATTTTAGCAGTTTTCTTCATAATTTTCAAACTATTTGATTTTACTCTGGGTTTTTTCTGGCAGTTTTCTCTCCTTTCTAGTCCAAATAATCTCAGTTTTTCCTTCCCTCCGTCCCACCAGCCGAGATCGGGGACTTTGACGAGACGCAGAGCTGGCAGCACCTGCTGCACAACAAGTACCTTCCTGACCAGGACGCCATCAGGGACAAGATCGTCGACTGCCACCGCCAACATGTGTGAGTCCCTTCAGCTTCCACAGACCTTCACTGCTGGCTAACACGCAATCTTAATATTTGTAAACCAGGCGCACTTCCCCTCCCCCAGCACAGATAAAGACAGAAAAACAAACCACTGGCTTTCCCTCACTCCAATCCCTCAGCTCCTTCTTAGCCGACGCAGGAAGGAAGTGGCTAATTCAGGCGCTCATACAGGAAACAGGAAGCGATTTTCAGATTTTGCGAGGAAACAAAGCTCTTTTTGTGGCAGGTTTCTTTCCGGCCTGCAGCAGGCGCCTCCATCTGATCCTGTTGTTTTAGGACTTGTGCAGCGGGTTTGTGCTTGGATTTAAAGCTGCAGCTTTTGGACTTCATTTCAACTGAGTGAGGTTTTTCTTCCTCAGAGGGCAGACTCCAGCGGAGTCGGACTACCAGCTGCTGGAAATCGCTCGGCGGCTGGAGATGTACGGCGTCCGGCTGTACCCTGCCAAGGACAGAGAGGGGTCGAAGCTCAGCCTGACTGTGGCGCACACCGGGGTTTTGGTTTTCCAGGTAGGATCTTCCTCCAACTTCTGGTCCACACACACCAGAAGGCAACGGCTCAGTTTGTAAGGGAAGTTCTACAGAATCCTGCTAGAGATCCAAATGTGGTTCAGGTTCACAGATGCAGAGATGCACCTGAAAGCTGTTGGACATGAAGGACTGCAGTCTAATAATCTGTCCTTCCTTGTGTCCCTCACTACTTATGTCATTCCTTTCTTCCTTGTCCTTAATTCCACTCTTATATCTTATATCCTCACTTGCATCCTACTTCCTATATTTAATCCTTTTTGTCTCCTACCTTCCTCCATGTATACTCCCTTGCATCCTTCTCCTCCTCCCTTCCTTGTGCCTTTCTTTCCACTCTTGTATCATTTCTCTGTTCTTATTTGCATCCTACTTCGTATCTTGTATCTTACCTCTTTATTTTTTGTTCTGACTTTTTTGTGTTGTACTTTTCTTCCTTGTGTTCTCCATTGTATCCTTTTTTGATACTTCTCTCCTTCCTTTCTTGTGTCCTCCCTTATCTTTTTATCTCCTACCCTTCTCCTTTGTATCCTTCCTGTCTTGTGTCAAATCTTATTATTCCTTCTTCCCTCCTGCAATCATTCCTCTTTATCTCCTTCATTTCTTCCTTGCACTCTTCTTTCCACCCTTGTGTCCTTCCTTGCATCTTGTCTTACATTAATAAATCCTGCTCATTGTACAACAGAATCCTTAAATTCCTGAGAAAGTTGTGTTTTAAATTTGAAACTAAACAAAAAGACCTTTAAGTGTGCAGGAACTTTAGGAACCTTGATTATATAATTATTATGATATATATAATAGTTTGTTCTTTTTGCAGTAAAACTGGCTGCATTCAGTTGGTTTTCTGTTTCTCGTTCAGGGTTACACAAAAATCAACGCTTTCAACTGGTCCAAGATTCGCAAGCTGAGCTTCAAGCGTAAAAGGTTCCTCATCAAACTGAGAGCCGACCCCTCTGTAAGTCTAAGATCAAAGTTTTTATTGTTGAAATCTTGAAAAGATGAAACTTTTCAACTGTTTTCTCCAGTTAAAATCACTAAATAGTTTTATGAAGATAGACGGTCACTTTCCTTCTACACGGGTGAAAATATGTTGAAGTAGTGCTACTCTTGAATACATTTTCTGGGTACTCTGCCCACCTCTTCATTTAAGGAAAATGTTCCGTTTGAGTAGTTTTTGCTAAAAGAAACCTGAGAATAAGGGTGCGATTGTTTTCCACTCCTCTGAGTCCATACTTTGCACAACTGTTGGTGTCGTCCAGCAGAACTCCCACCACGACACGCTGGAGTTCGCCATGGCCAGCAGGGACTGCTGCAAGGTATTCTGGAAGATCTGCGTCGAATACCACGCCTTCTTCAGACTCTTCGAGGAGCCCAAACCCAAACCCAAGCCCATCCTCTTCACCAGGGGTTCCTCATTCCGGTTCAGGTGAGCCAGGACCCAGAATCTGCTTTTTCTTCTGTCATTTTTGCTTAAACTTACATTTATATTCACTTTTCTTCCAGCGGGAGAACACAGAAGCAAATCATCGACCATCTGAAAGACTCTGAGCTGAAGAAAGTCCCATTTGAGAGGTGAAGAAGTGTCCTGGTTCTGCTCCAGTTTCTCAAACAGACCTTTGTGTGGCTGTAATCAGATTTGCCTGGTGGGTTAGCTGATTAGTGGCGCATGCTTTGACCTGGTGTCGCCTCCCGTTTTCACAGGAAACACAGCAAGGTTCTGTCCAGCAGCAGCATGTCGCCGCACTCGTCTTCCTTCAGATCCCAAGTGCCAAAAGAGGTAAAACACCTTCCTGCCTTACCTACCGCCATAATTAATACATTAATCACATGATGAATTAAAATGAGCTCCACATTAACAAAATCAAACCAAATTGAGATAAATTATGCTATGATTGATACCAAATTTGTTTGGCTTTGTAAGTGTGCGGGGAACCGGTTGACCTTTAATGACCTATAAATGTAAAACAATGGCGGCACAAACAAAAATATTGCATTTGATACCAATTTTATTTAATTCCAAGAAGAAGGTGGGAGGGCAAATTCACTCAGTCTGAAATCAGACGGTATTCTAGTTGATTTTCCAGACTGGGAAGTCGGAATTTCCCAGAATGCAGCATTAGCTAACACTTTTATTTTTACAAAAGTCCTAACTGGCAGTATTGCCTGTTTGAGCCTGATGATTAATATACCTTTAAGATCAAGTTTGTCATCAGAGACTCCATAATAGATTTGATTTATCTCGTCTTTGATTTCCAGTGTTGAATTTGCAATATTTTATGCTATTGAGAATTAACTCAAAACAACAATATTATTGTTTATGTCACTTGTTTTTCTTGGTATATTTTGCAGAGTGCCACATCTATTCTGTTAGCAGACCGGCCCGACTCGGCCAAAGCCAACGGCACCGAGGAACCTCCGACCAACGGCTTCCCCGACAGCGCCCTCAACTCGGACCCGAGCCGACAGAACCACAACGGAGCTGGCCAGCACCTCCTGAACCCAGGTCCAACCTGCAGGGCAAACAAAGGCAGCAGCTCCTCTATTCCTTACATAGACTGCAGCGACATAGACAGCGAATGCGACGTGGGGAAGAGCGGCAGGGCCCCCAGGGGCCACAGCAGCGCAAACGACAGCAATGAGGATGAGGGCAGAGATGGGGGTCTGTTCGGGGTGGTGAACGGGTTCTACCACACCAACCACCAGGGGCTGATGCAGCAGGGGGTGATGGGAAACAGAAATGCAGAGGAGGTTCTGTCCAATGGCGGCTCCTTCCACAGCCGCCTGCCGCTCCACAGCACGCTGCTGGACGAGATCTTCCAGGGCCGAGACAAGCGCGGCGCCGGCGTCGCTCGCCCGCTGGGGACCGGGACTCGCAGCCAGTGCTCCAGCCCGGTCATCAGCAGCTTCCACCCGCGTACCAATTCGCTCAGCGCCGAAATGACAAACGGGCACGGTCAGCCGCGCGTCGGGTCGCGGTGGGACGACGGCGGCCATTATTTTAGCAAACGGCCCGGCACCGTCCCTGTTGAGGCTCCCGACATCCCGCCGTCGTCCCACTACGGCAGCTACTCCCCGATCCTCTCAAGCCGCACGCCGCCACATCCGTCCAAACCATATAACCTCAACATCATGCGGAATCGTTCCGACACCGACCCGTTCATCCTCAGCCAGATTACTTCCACCCCGATACGCCGAGTGGAAACCCCGTGCTCCGCCCCGACGGCGCGGAAAGCCGCGATAGCTAACGGTAATCTTGCGGTTCCGGGTCAAGCGCGGTCGAACGCGGCGGCCCAGCGGCTGTTTGGCCAAAAACCAAACAACAACAACAACACGCTGAGTCAACCAGTCCAAATGATCGACGGGTCCACCAGCAGCGGCACCGACACCAGCGACACAGAATCCGACACCGGCAGCAGCGCCTACAGCCAGCCGCTGCTGTACGGTAACCCCGCGGCGGTTAGCGCCACCGACGGGAAGCTAAAGTTTGGGAGTCTGCGGGCCGACGAGGAGCGGGAGCAGCGGTACCGGTTCGGTGAGGAAGACGTGGCTGGTCAGGTTTTTAGCTGCTGAGCAGGAAAATACAACCAGACTTTGATTTAATCTACAGTTTAACTTATTTACCTTTTAAATATCTGGATGAGAATCTGGGACGCCTCATTAAATATTGTGTTCTCTGGAAAATAAAGAGATTTAAATAGTCATGTTTTACTCACTAAAGATATAAACTAAAATGTAAAAGTAATATTCTACATTTTGTGAGCTTATTAAAAAAACTATTTATTACTTTTTTTTAGGTAATGGTAATACTTGTCTTGAAAAACATTCCTATTTGACATAAGTTTCTTCAAATGTGACTTTTTTTAATCACTAAATTGCAGAAAAAGATTTAATTTAATCATATTTTCAAATTTTCTTATTTATGAAAATGGTTAGACTAACATTTCAGGTTTTTTTTTTTTTTAATTAACTGAAATCTATCATGAAAAATAAATCAGACGAGAAATTTTTCTCCATAAGTGATAATATTAGTATGTCTGTGTGAGATATTTTTGATCCATTTTATTTACTTATTCCTCACTAGAAATTATAAATTTGTAATTTGACTTTTTCAGGAGTTAAATTAAATTTGACGTCTAAGTATTTTTAGAAAACACACGTTTCCATGGGGTGTCCTCATTTTTTCACACAACTCTGACGGTAGAGGAAAAACATTTTAGTAAACTTTTCACAACTCTTTATAAAAACGTTTGCATAACAGATTTTGATCAAGTTTAACCGTATTTTTGTAATTGTAAAATGGACGATTTTTAACAGAAATCTGTCGTTTTCTACTTTCATATAGATTTTTTTTCTACACCCATCTGTTTTATTTTTTCCGTCTGAACCAGCTTTTGATGCTGGTTTATCTTGTTGTGACGACAGTCTTGTAAATAGTAAAAATTTTCGCATAAATAACCTTTTTTAAGGGGAAATCCTTCCTGTACAATGTGCCATAACTTAAAAACTTTGTATTTAGAAGTAAATCTTGAAGCTCACATTTGGAGCTTCTAGTTAAGATTATTTCTGCAAGACTTCCAGCTGTTTCTTTTAGCATTGATTATATTTATATTAGTGTCTTCTGTGTAGCAGGATTGTTAGGTTTGTTGATATTTAGCTGATAAATTAGAGCGATTTCTTGACTTATTGAGGAGAAACTGATTGATTTAGAGGTGTTGATTTGACATGAATCTCTTTCTGTGTCCATGTTTGTGGCGTGAAATAAATAAAACCTTAGAGTTTGACTTTGTATTGTGCAATAGCAGTTTTCCTTAGAGGTTTTTATTGGGGCATTAGAGGGAAAGTTGTGAGCAGCTCAGTTTATTTAAAGAAATGGTTGATCTTAATTATAGCCCTGTTTAATTGTATATGTTTTCCCAGAGGATGGGTTGTATTTTAGTGTTTAAAGTGGCAGAAGAAGTCCTTTTGAGCACTTTTTGTTAATTATTTCAGATTACTTTAACTCTAATGTGGATGTTTGCTCAGGAGATCTGTTAAAGGTGTTTTTCCACCTGTTACGCAGCATTTATTAGATTTTATTAGAGAAAAGTCAATAAAAAAACGAAAAAGCTGCAATAATGAGTTTGCTTAAGTGTGCACATCCATAAACTAATACAGTTTGACATCCTAAAAGTTGCATAAAACAATTAGTGTAAGGATTTGCACACTTATATTTTACTCTAACAGATTTTTTTCCTGTTAATCTGTGCTGGATGCATGTTGCATTAAAGGAGGGAAGTATTTTTCATGTTTTTTAACTTTATAGTAGCACTGGTGTGAAGACTTTAGAGAACTTATTTTATATGTATCCTCGACTGAGATTGATTAGCTTTGAATTGAAAACAGTCAGATTTAGTGATATATTTTTCTGTTTTTCCTTCACATCTCTTTGTTTTCCTCACTGTAACTCAAACGCACCACCCATAGCTGCCTGCTTGTGCTCGGCTCGGCCCCTGGCATGAACTCCACACTCGGCAATTAAATCTGAATGTTCCCTTTCACTCAGTTCTGCTGCTCTTTCCTCACCTCTTAAACTGCAGTTTATAGGAGGCTCCTCATCTCCATCTGTCATTTGTTGCCCGTTCGGCTGCCTGTTCTCCACTTTTATTTTTGCTCTCACTGGAACAAGCAAATTCAGCTCAAGCCAGTATTTCACACCAATTTGAGGTTATTTTTGCTTCATATTGTTCACGAATGTACTGCTTCAAATCTGACTGGGTTAAATGTGGAAGATGTTTGACTTTTTTTCCTGCTTTCTTCTGAAAAAAACAACTTTCTGCTTTGAAATGCACTGTTTTTTTTCTTTCTGTTTCTATGAATGCATGTTAACCAGGCTGGAAAAGTGTCACTTTACTGCTTTTTGCTCACTTTGTGTGTGTGTGTGTTGAGGGATTCACAATGGTTCAAAATGTTTGAGATGCAGGTGATGCAGTCAAACATAAAACCAAGCACATGCTCTTTATGTTTTGTTTTTTAATTTTCGGAGTTGTGCCTTTCAATTGCTCTCCCCTCCTGAGTAAATCACCTGCACCGTGTTTATTTCAAACATTTAGGAATCCGTTGTGTTTTGGATTTGTGCGACTTCGCTCCAGTTTTTTTGTAAACAGAGTGGGAGGGTGAAGACAGACAGACCAGTGAAGTTCATAATAATGCAATTATGCAAGTGTACAGAAGATATATTTGAGAAACGAGGCGTTTATGTTGTCAGATGCAGAAGTCTGCGTGTTGTCAGAGCTTGAAAACATGTATAAACACAGGAACACTGGAGCCGAGTCCCACACTGTGCCGTCCTTACACTCTGCCTGTTTCATATTTGCATTTGCTACCACTCAATTCCACTGATGCTTCTTCTTTGTCATTTTAATGAAACTGAATGTACAGTGTACAGTAACTGTCATGGCACATTAGGGTTATTTTAGGTTGAAAGAAATCTTGGAGCTACGGGATGTGTTTTTCTGCTATCTTTTTTCTTAATAAATTAGCTTTTGCCTCATCTAAATTAGATAAATCTAGAAAAAGTATCGCTTGTTTTTTAATACTAACCACTTCCACTGGCTCTCTGGATTTTTTTAACTACCTAAAAGGCCTTTTAAATGTCCTTACATTGTAACAGGCTTCTATGATTTTGTATTCATGCTGTAATTTGTATGTTAATGGACTTAATCTAAACCAAATTTGTTAGTTTTACCACTTTATATACTAAAATTATTCTTTATTCTTGTTATTATTACATAGTTGTCCAGATATTTGATGAAAAAAGGGAATAGATTTATCTATTCAGCATTAGATATGGGATACCAGCTAATGCTAACAGCTAGTTAGCTTAGCTTAACTCATTTAGCTTAGCTTAGCTTAAGAGAGGTCATAAATATCACAGTATGAGTTTACAAAGAATTAAAGTTAAATAAACAAACAGTACAATGTTTTTTTAATGGAAGTGGGAGTATTTTGGTTATTTTGCAACTTGTTTTAATTTTTTAACTTCACCTTAGACTAAAAATGGAGTATTAGAATTAAATCTGCATGTTTTTCTGCTGTTAGCTGCCGACTTTTGAAAAGACTTCAGCTAGCCTCGCCGTGTTGCTGCTAATTAAAACATTAGCGACTGCTCCTGTTTGCATGTTAATTTTCTACTTTTAAAGTTGACTAAATCACCAAAAATTAAAAAAAAATTGCCTAAATCTGAATAATAATAATAATTTTCTGATAAATATGTACAGTTTCACTCGTGTTCTATCACTTTTGCAACGCTGTTCCTTCACATCTATCGCCAAACTCTTGCTGGATGTTTTATTTGTTGCTTCTATGACTTTTCCTTCTTTCTTTCTTTCATTCGTCTCACTTTTTAATCTGTTTGTGGTGCACTAGTGTTAATAAAAAAAACATTGTTTAACATAAAAAGGGACTCCAGAGTTCTGTTTGAACTGTGACCCCTCCCCCTGTGTTGCATTGTGGTAGATGTAGTCTTCCTGTTAGCATGTGTGTGTTTTGGAGTTTTTTTCTCATAGCACCGCTGCATAGATCTGCACTCACTGGTTGCGATGGTTTTACCCATGATGCAGTTTGATGTATAGCAGTGGAAACTTTGCAGAACTGGGCAAGTATACAGTCGAATTTAGAATCATGTAGTTTAGTAGTAGTAGCAATAGTATTAGTACTAGTATTTGTAGCTGGTTTCTGCAGTTTAATGGGAGATGTTTGTGTAATGCTAGTATTTAATTGCGACATGCATATTTCAGATTACCACTAAGACTCAATTTGCGGTTCCAGAACCTCGTTATGCCCTGACCTACTTCCATTTCCTACACATTGCATGACTGAACATCAGTACGTTTCTCTTGGAAGTTGAGATTAATGCTAAAAATGGTTAATTTTCTCTCATGTTTTGCTTTAGTAGATGTAATTTATTCGGGGTTCCTACGCAGTCTGGAACTGGATTTTAGTATTTCCCAGTTTGGATAATTGTGGAAAAAGAAAATAAGTTTGCAGAAAAATATTTGGATTTCCAGACTTTATTGATTTTTTTTTACTTTTTATTCTTCCTTGTTTCCTTCCTTCCTATCTTTGGTTTCTACCACTCATCTCTTCCATTCTTTTATTCCATTATTTCTTCTTCTTGCTTCCTTTTCATTATTTTTTTGAATCCTTAGTTCCTATCCTAAATTGTCTTTTTTTCCTCGTCTCCTTCTTCAGTTTCTTCCTTCGCTCCCTCCAACCTAAGTTTTCTACGTCCTTAACTTTTTAATTTTTTCTTTTCTTTTTTCCTCCCTTTCATTTATTTGTAATAACTTAATAGCAAATGTTAAAATTTTACATTTTTAAATTAATGTAAAAGACAGAAAACTGTAAAATTGAGTTTAAAATGTGTAGGAACCCACATTAAAGAAATGCTTTCAATTAGAAAATCGTTTTAAAAATTAATGCTTTTATCTAGTATCTAGAAAACCAAAGGTTTCACAACCCAGTTCATCAAATTCAAAATAAAACTGAACTTGAATTTAATTTTCACACAATCTGATTAACCGTTTGCCTTGTTGTCCTCTCTTTCTCCTCCCCATTTGTGTTTTCCGTTCCCAACGTTCAGACGGCTCCGATTCCAAGGAATCTCCGCAGGAAAGTCCCCAGCTGGTTCCGAACGGCGGCGGCCCCGGGGAGGATCAGGAGAGGGGCGTCGCAGGCATGGCGGATGTGTGTCAGATTCCAGGGGGTCATCCGCTGTCTCCGCTCACCAGCCCGCTGCTCATCGAGGCCGGATACGTCCGCCATGATGACGAAGAGGAGGCGAGGAGGAAGGTGTGCTTAGAAGTGGAAAAACAAAGAATTTTACTGGATGAAACAAACAAAAAAGAAAATTAGCAAAATACCTGCAAATATACTACGTTGTTTTATAATTCGGCTACAATAGGACAACAAAAAGCAGAGAATAAGGTTGTTTTCCTCACAGCATGATACTGCCACCACCATGCTGAATGTTTTTATTTTAAATTTAAAGGTTTTCATAGTCATGGGAAGAAGACACAAATAATTTCAGTTTTTTATTTGTAGAACATTTTTAAAAAGATTCAGTTTTCTTCCTACTGTAATGATCTATGTAGATTTGGTGTTCTATGTAGATGTGATCTATGTAGATTTGGTGATGATCTGTGTGCCTGTATATCTGTGTAGATCTAGATGTGCTGTGTGTGCTTGTGTCCAGAAGTTTCCCACAGACAAAGCGTACTTCATGGCCAAAGAGCTGCTGACCACAGAGCGGACGTTCCTCAAGGACCTGCAGGTGATCACTGAGGTGAGAACTGCTTCCTGCTTTCAGCCAACATGTCGTCGCTTTATGGATGAATTCCTCAGAAACAGTTCGGCCAAATATTTCTGATAAATCTGGAATCTGATTGGAGGATTTTCCACATCTGTTAAAGTGGAAAAGGAAAAGAAAGAGGAGTGGAATGTTGTTAGATATAACTAAATGTTCTCGCTCCATCATTTCTTTCCTTCTTTCCTTCCTTCCAACATTTTTCTCCCCTTGTCATCATGTTCTCTTCCTCCTGTCCTTCCTTCCATCTGACATATTTTCTTTCTTTGTATTTTTTCTTGTGTTCTTTCTTTTTCCTGCATTTCTTTTTTCTATTTCTTTTGCTGCCTCTTTTTTCTGTTTTCTGTTTTACTTTCTTTTTTTGTTGTTTGCTTTCTTTGTTTCCTTTGTTCTTTTTTTTAAATTTTATTTCTTTCCATTTTTCCCTTTTTTCTTTTCTGCTTTTTTCTTTTTTCTGACCTTTAACCTTTAACCCGTCTTTGCAGCAGCAGTTTGGTTTCTCTGCAGGTTTTAAATTTTATTTTCAGATTGTTCTCTCTCTCTTTTCCTCCTTTCTGTTTCTCCTTATAAAATAAAACGTCTGCATCATAAATCTCCCAGTTAGAGGGCAGCGCAGCGTGGGTTGGATGGTTTAACTCTTCTGTGTTTTAAATAAAATAACTTCAGGTTCAGACACCTGCTCTGAAGTCCATCATGACCTCTGACCTTTCCTGTGGAGAAAATCTCTCTCTGCTGACATTTTTTCTTCTATTTTTCCAGTTTGACTTCAGTTTTCTGTTGGAAGTGGAAGGAAGGCGAACTGGACGACCTCTTGACCTCTCTCTGTCGTCCTGCTCCCTCCCTCCCTTTCCTCCTTCTTTCTTTCTTTCTTTCTTTCTTTCTTTCTTTCTTTCTTTCTTTCTTTCTTTCTTTCTTTCTTTCTTTCTTTCTTTCTTTCTTTCTTTCTTTCTTTCTTTCTTTCCTAGCTTTGCTATTTTTGTTCCTTAGCTTTTTCCTCATCTCCTTCCTCCTTGTGTTTCTTGTGTCCTCCTTCCTTCGTTAGTGTTTTTAAATACAAATCAAATACTAAGAATTCTGGGAGTCTGGAAAAGTCTGGAATATTTTCAGTTAATGTGTCAAAAGTCTCCTCTTCATATTTTACCATTCCATGCTAATTTATCCAGTTTCCTCTCTCTGCTGTGTGTCTTCTTCTGTTCCCAGTTCTTCCAGAAAGCTGCAGGGAAAGATGAAGCCTTTCCAGACACCATTAAGAACCTGATCTCTTCCCACTACGATCCAGTTTACAGGTTTCACCAGGGATTCCTCAAAGAGACGGAGCAGCGGCTGGCTCAGTGGTGAGCTCTCTTCTTCTACTGTTCTCCTCCTACAGAGGGATATAAACTTTATTTTGGTTTAGAGCCTTTAGGAAGTCCTCATTTCCTTAAATTCCTGCTTTCTTGTGTCTGGAAGTCTGTAAGGTGAAATTTTCCACCTCTGTGTGTGAAATTTATCTCATCCTGCCCTCTAGCGGAGATTACATGCAACTGCACATGAATCAATAATAAATGCTCTTCCTCCTGCAGGGAGGGTCGGTCCAATGCTCACATCAAAGGAGATTATCAACGAATTGGAGACGTTTTACTGAAGAACGTTCAGGGATTGAGGGTGAGAGTTTGTCTGGATTTCCTCCCAGATTGTTTTGATTGCAGATCTAATCACTTCCTTTTGTTCCTGCAGCAGCTGACGGTTCATCTGCAGAAGCATTCGGAGTGCCTGGTGGAGCTGGAGCGAGCTTGTAGGTACGGCAGTGGAATCAAATTAAGGCCTTAAATTAACTTACCAAAAATAAATAATCTCAGGACTAATCTCATGAGATGAAATCTCATATATTCTACATCTTATTTTTTTTGTGAGACTTTTCTGTCAGTCAAAAGTTTGAGTTGCCTGCACACATCTTCATTCGTTGAGGCAAACTAGCTGCTAGCTAGCCAGCTTTTTTACATCGTTATTTTTAATATTTATTGGATTTTGTTTAACAACAAAACAAAATATACAAACATAACTGCAATGATCATTTCCAGATGATGTATCTTAAATATTCCTCCTAACTAACTTAAAAGTATAAGAAATTCTCAGTTGGAAGAGTTTTTGTGAAACATTTATGAATGTAAAATTTGGCAGGCAGTATGTTAATATTTATCAAATTTTCAGCTTCTGATTGAATTTCCATATTTGATCCCTTGAACAGGATTTGATTTTTCAGTTTCTTTTTGCAGGCACTGCATGTAACATTGATTTTAGACTCACTTTTCATGTGTGTCTTGTAAAATGAACATGTTTCCACCGCTGAGGAGCGGCCATATTGAAACACAAATCCTCTTTACAAATCCTAACTAGGGTAGTTGGAGTTCCTAGTGGAAAATCTGCGTTCCAGTTGATTCTCTTCAAATGGGAAGATGGAATTTCCCAGTTCAGAGTTCAACTGGAACGCAGCATAAGAGTAACTCTGAAGTTATGAGGTGTTGTGGACTTCAAACTTACTGGTCTGGCACCAGTCTGACCTTTTTAAATGGTTTGTGCAAATTTCACATTTAGCATGTTTTTGTTCTTCCATTTTGGTTTGTATTGCTTCTAATAAGTTGGTGATAAGCTAGTATCTTTTTGTGTCTGGAACCCTCCTGATTTTTGAGTCTGCTGTTACCTAGCAACCCCAGCAGAGCCCAGTGTCGTTGCCTAGCGACCCCAGAGTAGCTCAGGGCTTACCAAGCGTTAAGTCTCAGTCTGTGTCCAGGTCGAGTCGTAAGGTGGAGGCCGTGTGCAGGGACTTTGAGCAGCAGAGGGTTTGCTACCTGCCGCTCTACATCTTCCTGCTGCGGCCGCTGCACCGCCTGCTGCACTACAAGCTGATCCTGGAGAGGCTCTGCAAGCACTACCCGCCCACCCACAACGACTTCAGGGACAGCAGAGGTGAGTGGCCTCGCCTCGTTTCGTCTCCTCCCGCCTTTTCCCCGCCGTCGCCCCTCTAAAACCCGGCTGCCCCCGTTCCTCCAGCCGCCCTGGCAGAGATCTCGGAGACGGCGCTGCAGCTTCAGGGCATCATGATGAAGATGGAGAACTTCCAGAAGCTGCTGGAGCTGAGGAAGGATCTGACCGGCGTGGAGAACCTCGTCACGCCTGGCAGGGTGCGTCTTCCTCCGCGCTGTCGCCTCCTCAGGTCTGCCAGACTCCAGCTGACGGTTTGTGTTTGTGTTTGTGGCCTGCAGGAGTTCATCAGGCTGGGCTGCCTCAGCAAGCTGTCAGGGAAAGGTCTGCAGCAGAGGATGTTCTTCCTGGTACCAATCACAGCTTCACTCCGTTTACTCTGCTGCTCCAGAAAACTAAACACAGGGATATTTATGCACCTCAGTCCCAAAACTGAATCACTCTTCTTCTCCTCTTTTTTCCTTCCTTTCCTTCTCCCTCCAGTTTCTTCATTCCTCCCTCATTAAATTTTTATTTTCTACCTTTCAACATCTGTTTGTGGTGTTTCCTTTGTTTTTTTTTCTTTTTTCCTCCTTCTCTTTTTCTTTCTTTTGTTTTACCTCATATTCATCTTTGTCCTTCTCATCTATCCTTGCCTCCTTCTGTAGTTCCTCATTCCTACCTTGTTTCCTCCCTCCTTTTTTCATTCTTATGTCCTTTTTCCTTTCCTTCTCTCCATCTTTCTCTCTTTTTTCCTTCTTTCCTTGTTTTCTCTTTCATTCCTTTCATCCTTCTTGTGTCTTTAATTCCAATCTCATTTTATTCTTTCTGTCATTCTTTTTGTCTCCTTCCTCTCTTCCTTGTTTTCTTCCTTTCCTTCTGCCTGCTCTCTGTAGTTGCCTCTTTCATACATTCAAAGTTCATTTTTGTGTAAAATCTGTTTGAAATGTAATTAAATGTCAGATAAATCTTGTATCTTACACGACGGCGTGTAGGAATGGTGTCCTTCTGATTTTATAACCGCTTCCCGTTTCCTCCAGTTCAGTGATTGTTTGATGTACACCAGTCGAGGAACGACTTCGTCCAACCAGTTTAAGGTCCACGGTCAGCTGTCGCTGTACGGCATGACGGTGTGTGATCAAAATTAAGATCAAAATAACAATTATTGATCAGATTCAAATATATTCTGCGTATTTTTTAATGCGTTTCTGCTTCTGTTTTTCAGATCAGAGAAAGTGAGGAGGAGTGGGGGGTCCCTCATTCGTTTACGCTCTTTGGACAGCGGCAGTCTGTGGTGGTGGCAGCCAGGTGAGGAAAACGACACATTTCAGCTGTTTTTATTCCTCTAGAGGCTTAAAAATAAACATTTTCTTTTTTTATATATAATATGTTGTTTTATCTTCTGAAAAAGAAAAACAAATTATGGAAAATATTTTTATAAAGTGGCTTTTATTTCAGTCGTTGAAATGATCCTTTCTAATCTGGTGCTTATGAGTTGAAATTTGAAATTATAACTTAACAAGATGCTCAACATTCATCATTTTATCATCATTTCATTTTTCATGTTGACGTTTTCTTAAAATTATGACTTCATTCTGGTCATCTTGGCGCTTTATTCTCGCATTATTTCTCGTTTTACTCAAACTGTGACTTTATTCTTGGAGTAAAAAATATAAAAAAATCACAGACTGAATTCAAAGTCCACATAAACAGAAGCTGCAAAAAATAAGCTGTCAAACACACTGTAAAAACCAAACTTACCAAGTATATTTGGTTGAGTTTCTAGTGAAAATATCTTAATACAGTCTAAATAAGACAAAACAAACTAAAGGAGCTTTTTTTAACTTAATAATTTCTTTAAATTGGGATAGAACTAGTTTCTCCATTGGCAGATTCTTTCACTAATAAAAAGACATTTTTACCTTTTTATAAGTTAAATAATCTGCCAATGGAACTAGTACTATTAAAAATCAATATTAAGTAATTAATTACTTAAAACAAGCTCCTAATTTTATTGAAAATTTAGTTGTAAGTTAGTTTTGTCTTATTTCAAGTGTATTAAGATATTTGCACTAGAAACTTGACCAAATATACTTGGTAAGATATTTGTTTTTGCAGTGCAAAATGGCGGCCAATCTGAACTGTGAAAATCCAAGGAGTTTATTGATGAAAAAAATAAAGAAGCCATATTTGTTTGTTCCTGCAGTTGTGCTGCAGAGATGGAGCGCTGGGTG
Organism: Xiphophorus maculatus; assembly: GCF_002775205.1. Lineage (NCBI taxonomy): Eukaryota > Metazoa > Chordata > Actinopteri > Cyprinodontiformes > Poeciliidae > Xiphophorus > Xiphophorus maculatus. The sequence goes on along the minus strand of NC_036466.1, from coordinate 11,324,241 downwards.
GAGGACATCAGGATGGCCATCGACCTGGCAGAACAGAGCAGCAGCCCAAACGTGGAGCTGCTGTCCACCAGTCCACCCGACACCAGTAAGATGCTCCCAGTAGACCAGCAGTCAAACTGGTCCCAACACCCGTCCAGACTGCGTGTCTTTGTCCTTCAGAGCCTTTGGAGGACGCTGGAGCTGAGCTGGAGTCGGAAGAGGAGCTCTGCGGCTCGCGCTCGTCCCTCGAGCGTCAGAGTCACCGTGGCAACACTACCGTTCACGTCTGCTGGCATCGCAACACCAGCGTGTCCATGGTGGACTTCAGCGTCGCCGTGGAGGTGCTGCTCTGCTCTCCGCACTCATCTGTGCTTCATTCTGTGTGGTTTCCTGCTCAGCTTGTCTTCTCTTTATCCACCTGTCCTCTTCCACTCCATCTGTGCCTTCATTTGTTTATCTGCTCACGCTGGCATCGGTAGGGCTGGTCAGTGAGTTCATGAGGCCCCGCAGTCTCACCTTGTGGTTTGCAGCCATTCTGTTACTGACATCTGGTGGCGCAGAGAGGTACTGCAGCAGCCGGGAAAGCACTTCTCTGTTTAGAAAGTTGTTCTACAAGTCAAATTGGTGAGAGTTTTGTGAAAGTAAAGAGTAGATGGTAGTAGAGGCGAGCAGCTTTCCCTTTTTACTCAATTTGTCCAATTTTCTAATCAAAATTGTAAGCAGGGGTGTTTTAATGAGCTTTGGGCTTCCTGTGCTTGTGTTTGCAGAACCAGCTCTCAGGTAACCTGCTGAGGAAGTTCAAGAACAGCAACGGCTGGCAGAAACTCTGGGTGGTCTTCACTAACTTCAGCCTCTTTTTCTACAAGTCGCACCAGGTAAGACGTGCAAACACGTAACGAAGAGTCCCTCTGGGATTTCTTTAACAGTTTCTGGCCTTCCTGCAGGATGAGTACCCTCTGGCCAGCCTCCCTCTCCTGGGCTACTCCGTCACCGTCCCGGCCGAGTCCGAGAACATCCACAAAGATTACGTCTTCAAGCTTCACTTTAAATCCCACATGTACTACTTCAGATCAGAGAGCGAGTACACCTTTGAACGGTGGGTGTTCGCTCAACAAAGAGCAGCGATTTAATCTAGTTTTACTCAGGGTGAGTGTTTTATTTAAACCACAGAAGACAATTAAGAAGTTATAACATCCAGGGTTCCTACAAAAGGTGGAAATGTCAGGAGGAGATCTGAAATGTTTTCCAAATTTGGAAAAATTCCAGGATCCTTCTTAAGTTCATAAGTAAAACCAACATGAATACCAGAATTAATTTTATTTGGGACAATAATTGACCAAGAAATTTGAATTTAAAATAAAAAATCAGCGAGAGCCTTTGAGAAAGTGGAAAATATGACCTGATTTCTTTCACAAACGAAACTTTTGTTGGTTTCCAGGTGGATGGAGGTGATCCGCAGCGCCACCTGCTCCGCCAGCCGCCCCCTGCTGAGCTCCAGGAAGGATCTTTACTGATGACTCTGTCATCTCCACCTCGGCCTTATACAAAACCACAGACTTCTCTTCCAGCCTTTTAAAAATCACACTTTTTTACACACCAACACACTCAGAGGTCCTCAAAGTTCCTTTCACGCCATTTATTTTCAATGTTCTTACTTTTTCTGTGCCAAACTGGAAAATATTAGTAGTATTGTCCTTATTTTCACTTTTTTAACTCAACATATTTAGAGCTCCATAAAGCAGATGTGTGGATTAATCATGATGCCAGATTAGGACACAGAAACCATGTTTTTCTTTTTGTAATTCCTCTTTGTACAGTATTTTGATAACACTGTGAAAATAGTTTTTTTCTTCTTCGTTTTGTCTTCACTGAAAAGCAACACTTCAGACCTGCTTCCAAAGCCGACAGAGATTTTCTATCTTTATCGCTTTCATCCCAGTATTTTTCCAGCTTTCTGGAATAGTTTTGAAAAGTTTGTGTTCATATGAAAAATAAACAAAGCAAATTACAGATTATTTTGCATTTTACTTGTAGAGATTGCAGGTTTTAATCCTTCATGACGGTGTTCCCCAGGGCATTGTGTTGGGGATCCTGCAGAATCATTTTTTCCATCGGCTTGGGAGCCAAAGTATCCAGTTGAAAATACTCAAAGATCACAAAACTTTTTAGTATTTTTCTTTTCAATTAGAATTACAAAAGCTGTTGTATTTTTTAAAAATTGTACCTCCTGAATAAACGACAACCTAAACACAATATTTTAATGAAATAAGCAAATGAGATTTCAGTAGATCTGAAACAAAAAAGCAGCAAAACATCCTAAAATATTCCAGTTGATTTTTTTTGGGGGGGTTTAGCAACATTAACAGGATTTTTCTCACTTTTACTTTATTTTGCCGCCTTCATCAAGTCAACATTTCATTAGAAGCCACTGGATGTTTTAGTCCCTTTTACTAATAAATTAAATGGAATTAAAAACCAGAACCTGGGTGAAAACTTTGTGTTGCACCTCACATTTTAAGAGTTGACTCCTGTTTCAGTCTTGTCATGTCTCTTCACACTGGTTTGTGCTTCTTTGTCTATGGATTATCTCTGTAATCCAGACAAAAAAACCTGTTGCTCTGCTTTTATTTGTGCAAAAAAAAGAAGCTTTTATTGTGTATGAGAAGAGACAAACACTTACTGAAGAATTCAAAAGCACCACAAGCAGCGACTTGTTCAGCAGAGGAAGCAACATTAATCTTTTATATTCCTGTAACATAAAATACCTCATATAATGAGGTTGTAGATCCACAAAACACACTGGGCCCGAGAAACAACCCGAAAAGATCCAGTGTTTCAGGACACAGCGGCCCAGTCAAATCACGCTGAACACCAGAGTAAGCAATAAAAAACTCAAATAGTTAAAGTACAGAGGAAGTTTTTTTAATATCTGCTGTACAATCCCCCTCTGCTGTGCTGCTTTACATTTAATTAAAGAAGACAAAATAAGACTCGTCTTTTATTATAGCTTAACATTTTTATTTTAAAATATTGCTAACAGCTGATTGTCTCCCAGAAAGTTGTTCATTAAAAGACAAAGTATAAAAAGCAGACATGAATTTTCGGATAAAAGCGTAAGAATGTATGTTTGAATGTATTTTAATAAGTGAATTTTCTAATCTGGTTTTAAATCATTAAGAACAGAAAACTTGATCAGTTATTGATTCATTACTCATTTGCTAGAACTCTTGATCCTTTCTGTGGATTTAAAAGCAGCATCACTATCTCCTGTCTTCCCTCAGCGTGAATTTTAGCCCGTGGTCTCCGTTGGAGTCGTAGTTGTCGTAGGTGGGCAGTGATGGCCAGTCCGGCTGGTAGGTGGTGGTGCTGTACACAAACGCCTCCATGATGCTTCCAGGCGACAGCTTCTCCTCCTTGTCCGCCATCTTGATTTCCAGCTCCACTACAGTCCGCTGGTACATGGTGGGAACCTTCTCGAACCAGTCCAGGTATTGCAGCATCTTTTCGTCCACTTGGTAGATTTCCCCATTAACTCTCTTACCTTGTCCAGGAAGGTTAAGGAGGAAGGGGATGTTATACTTGGTAGCGATCACCAGTGGATACTTCTGGACGGTGACGGCGGTACCGAGGAACTCGGCCTTTCCATTACTGCTGTCTGTCATGTAGGGGTAGTTGGGTTGGCCCCTCTTTAGGGAGCCGTAAACAAAAACACGATGCATGAAGACTGAAGGCACCTGGGAAATAAAGGATTATTGGTATAGTTCTGGTTTGTTCACCTGCATTGAATCAATATTATTTACTTATCTAGAAAAAAGTACAACTTAAAGCTGCAGTATGTACATTTTATAAACTATGGTTTTTACATATTTGTAAAAATTGTCGCCATGTCCTGAAAGTTTGAGACGGAAATTGCAGGAAAAGATTGATCTGAAGAAATTACCCCAACCAGAAACAACCAATCAGAGCCAGGAGGAGGGGCTTACTGCTAAATGTGCTAATGGTGGAGGAAAAATTTTAGGTTAACAAGAAAACAGCTTATCTGCGAACAAACTGCAGCTTTCAAAAACACAAAATCATGCACTTTGAATTTAGGGACTTGAAATTCAGCCAAATTCTTTAAACATTTATTTGATTCTACATTATGTATTTAGGTAATTTTGTCCCTTGTGGCCCTCCATACAAAAACACAACATAAACATCTACATTTAAAATATATGAACAAGGACGTAAACTCTGATATATTTGGAAGCATTAAAAAAACAAAATTCAAAGGCTGAACTGAACGCAGGTTAGACTGAGTTGGTAAATGAATAACACTGTAGGAGCAAACTAACACGGAACCGAGGTCGGCACTGGATGATCCAACATTTCCTCCATGCAGTTACAACCGAGCATTTCTAATTCTGCTGTTATTACAGCGGATCTTTAATTATGCATTTATTAACGTCTCAAATCGTAAAATAAAAGCAGCAGCGACCGAAGATAAGAGAGAAACCAGCGATCTGCAGCTGTCTGACCGGTTTAATGAGCCATAAAGCTGACGTCAGGGTTCAAATCCCATTTTATCAGCTTTTATTGACTAATAAATAGTCTGGACCATCCCGGCCTCCGTAGTTTTTGCTGAGCCCCGAACAACTGAAGATCCCAGTAAACGTAAAACAGACGCAGTGGTCTTCTTACCTTCCAGGACTCAAATCAAGAGTAACCCCAGGATATTGGTTCACGCATGCGCACACGTGACACCCGTCACACGTCTTTCTCAGTAGAAGAAAATGGATTCTGGGTAATCTCACAGCAAAATCCCACCCAGAAACATAATCACTCTGGTTTATTATTTGCTGTAAAGTTAACTTAACTTGATTTAACGCAGTTCGACTTGACCTCAGCTGAGAGTGAAGGCGTTGTACTGACACCTGCTGGAATAAGAAGGTACTGCAGGAGCGAAGAAAGAACCTGTTTAGAAATTTGACCAAAAACATATTTTAATAAGACTTTTTCCACCGATCCACGCATGGGAATAGTAGTAAAGTTATTTTTCTATTTTTATAGATACAGTTTGTATAGATCAGTACACTGATTCTTGCATCTGTCGAAAATGGTTTAATAAAAGAAGATTTAAAAAAGATACTGAACTGCAGCACTAATGCAGCTTGTTGATCATTTAATATTAAACAATTTTGTTGATTTGCACTTAGCAGGTATGCTTTCTAAATATTGACAGATTACAGCTGGTTTCTTGGCTTTCTGCACTTTACTGAGAAAAATATTGCCTGTTTTGTGTTAGTAATTTTCAGGGGAATCTAGTTATGAGCATCACTCGACTGAAGCCCACTTTCTGTCTTCCCTCAGCATGAATTTTAGCCCGTGGTCTCCGTTGGAGTCGTAGTTGTCGTAGGTGGGCAGTGATGGCCAGTCCGGTTGGTAGGTGGTGGTGCTGTACACAAACGCCTCCATGATGCTTCCAGGCGACAGCTTCTCCTCCTTGTCCGCCATCTTGATTTCCAGCTCCACTACAGTCCGCTGGTACATGGTGGGGATATTTTCAAAACTGTCCAAGAATTCAAGCATCTTTCCGTCCACTTGGTAGATTTCTCCATGGACTCTGTTGCCTTGGCCTGGGAGGTTAAGGAGGAAGGGGATGTTGTAATTGGTAGCGATCACCAGTGGATACTTCTGGACGGTGACGGCGGTACCGAGGAACTCGGCCTTTCCATAACGGCTGTCTGTCATGTAGGGGTAGTTGGGTTGGCCCCTCTTTAGGGAGCCGTAAACAAAGACGCGATGCATGAAGACTGAAGGCACCTGGGAAATGAAACAATGAGGGAAATTGGTTTGCTTCTGTTTTTCTTTAAGCAACTGAACTGAACAAATCTGTTTTAAAAGGCTAAATTTATAACAAATAGTTGAAAATCTAGAGAAAACACTAAAAAAGACAGAACTTTTCCACTCAAACACAAATGTATTTAGGAAAAATTAAAAACAATGTCAAATGGTAAAAAGGCTTTAATCAGTGGATTGCTCTTAACGAAAAGCAGTGATGAATTATTAACAGTACAACTTTAAGAGCGTCCTGCAGAAACACTGATAAATCTTGTTCTTAGTGTTACGTAACCAACGGTGCGAAAAGCCTTCAATAAAAACTGCTGTACAGAGCGGTTTGCTGTCGAAAGTGTCAATAAAAATATTTATCAGTCCTTATTTAAGCTCTATAAAGACTGAAACCTTGATAAGGTGATTTTTTTATGATTTAGATATTCCTTTAGCGGCTCATTAGACTTAATAATTAACATGGCTGCACCACCTCTCCATTAGTCCATACAACCAAAAGAAAACTTGGTCACAGCAGAGAAATAAATTATATTTTCTTTTGATTTGGTGCTTTTGCGCCCCCTTTTTGATTCTGCCCTGAGCATCCGCCTATGTGGTCAAACTTCCGCAAATAGATTCTACAAAATAATTTATGTAATATTTTAAACGACAATTTTTTTAAAAGTTTTCAACAAAATCTGCCATTACTAAACTAATTGTGTCCAACTTGTAGCTTTAAAAATCAAACATTATCTAAAAATGATCCTCATATGAACATCAGAGCTGCTCTAGGTGAACATTTCTATTGTCGGTGTGGTTTTGCAGCGTGCAGATCTTTAACTATACATTATGCAACGTCTCAAATAGAAACATCGGAGCAGAAGCGGCTTTCTGGCCGGAGTAATAAACCAAAAACTGCTCTATAATGACGTCATCACGGCCTACGTAGCGTACTAAATTCAATCATTTTTATCAGAGGAATATACCTGCAGACGTAAAACTGGTTCAGTGGTCTTACCTTGCAGAACGGGAAGAACCGGTTTGAGTTTGGGTCATGTGGAGCAACCCCAGGTTATGTCCTTCACGCATGCGCACAAGCGACTCCGGTATAGAAAACTTTAACTTCAGCTCTGACATAATTTTACACATTAAAGATCATCGTTTCCCCGACGGTTACATGAGATAATATAAATTATACTATATATTATAAAAATTCATAATAAGTATAACGACTGTTTGAAAATGATTTAATTCAGATTTTATCATAATAATCGATAGTAGAGCTGGTAGGTTTTTGTTTTGTTTTCCCTTTGTTTGCTAAATCTCATGTTGTTTATGCATTTATTTATTTTTTGGCTAACCACTAGTGAATAGATTTATCTTGAATTTAAAGTTTTATTTTTACAATCAATGGTTTAAGCGACTAAAATAAATCTTGATCTTAATCTTGAAAAATATGCAGATATATCCTCATATTTCTATTTTCATCTGCTCAAAAATGCATCTACACTCATTTTAATCAGGTTCAAAGCCGAGGACTAACTTTGAAAATCAGTTTTACTAAATATTATTTGGACATTTGTGATTTCATTCAAACAATCAAAACAGAAAAAAAAAATCTGTAAATATTCTTTGCTTCTGATAAATTAGAAATCTTCTTTATTGATTTCTGATGTAGTAAATAGTCACAATATGATGGGAAAAAATCATTTGCTACAGTGAAAAGACAAACAACGTAATTTCTTTAATAGGCCACACATTTCCCCAACACATATGAATACCAGACGTTCCCAGATGGAGGCTTGTAAATAAAAACACGGAAACAAAGCAGTTAGCCTTCTGCAGTTTACACAGCTGGCTCCATTAAAATCAACTTAGCAGCACTGAGATATGGCAGCTTTAATACGCTTACAGCAGAATTATGGCAGAGGTTGTAATCAGGAGTTCTTCCAGATCTGGAGTCAAATTTATTCATTATTGTCCTTTCTCTAACTCCTGAAGGACAAATAAAGGTCACGCCTGGTGCAGAAGATGGATGAAACCCCCAAACAACAGCTTTTTCATTTAAATGTGCTCCTCTCAGAGTTCATTGTTGAAATGAGCTGATCCAAGAGACTAAAGTACATTTGCGTGTTTTATTTTCCAATTCAAGATGGCTGATAGTAAATCTGCCAGGAACGCGGCCTGCTGACTCAGCCTGCAAATCCACTGAGATCTAATAAACTTTCAGCTTCTGCATTATGAGAGATCTTCACCAGCTCTGGTGATGCAATAAAGAGAAATGAATCATTTTTTAAAGCTAAACTGCATCTTTATCTCTTTTAGCCACTAAGAGTTCACTTCGGCAAAGTGGATAATATGAAAATTTAATATTTGGAGCTGATAGAGCATATAAGCAGAAAAGTAAAGCGTACAAACTGCCACTTCTGATTTCACATCACTTTAAAACTTAATTTCCCTGATATTTTTTCCAGCTTTCCACCTTCTTTTCCTCTGTATCTAAACTGCCTCGCTATTCCTCCATTGATAGTAAAACGGCAAAATAGTATCAAGGAAATGACAGAAAACAGTTTTTAAAAACATTATTTAATGTTTATTTATTTATTTTTCCTCCTTAACAAACCAAATTATTATTTGAGAGTACTTTTTTAATCTTTGAAATTATTATAATTTGTTTTACCTGAGCAAATCTTATCCTAAGCAAAAGATTAGAAATGGAGAGCTAACTACTACTGGAAAATCCGACATAAAACACAAAAATAAAACATAACATGAAATAAAAGTGATACATTAATTAAATAAAATACATTAAAAAAAACTATAATAAGCTGTAATTTCCTAATTTTTAAATTGTAAATTAAAATCAAAATGTAATTTGAATACAATATTTAATATTTAAAAAATATTACCGGGAAAATTGTAGGCAACTGAAGTAATAAAGGAATCATTTGGCATCAGCGTCCGTCGCACGCTCTCGGAAGATGACGTCATCACGTCCGCAGCCTAGCAGCAGAATCGACGGCGTAAACAAAGAGCCGCTACGAGCTAAGTGGACGATGTTTCTTCGGTGAAATAGTGGCTGTTTCTATACACTTTTCCAGCAACGTATCGACGGAGCTCGGCTTCTCGTCGCAGGATTTTAAGACTCCCTCGTCCGTTGAGTTCCAGAAAAATTAGCCTACCGTTACTGCTAGCTGCGTTAGCTCTAGGTAGCCTTGGATAACGGGATTTTTGTAGTCCTGGGAATCGTTTTCAATCGAGTCGGTGTCATTTATTAAAGCTGTTTCATTATTTTCACTCATGTCGAGTAAGTAGAGGGCTGCTAACGCTGCTGGCATGATGAGTTAGCTCGCAATGATGTAGCAACTCGTGACTGACAGGATCGTTCATCTGGATAGCTAGATAGCCCCCCTTGGATCGATGACCACCTAACCAGCTGCTGCGATCTGGAGGCGGACTGACATGTTTAGTTTGATGGCGAACTGTTGCAGCTGGCTGAAACGTTGGCAGGAACCTGCCAGGTGAGTTGAAGTCTTTTCTTTTTCTTTTAAAAAGACCAGAATGATAAATAACAGAGCTGGAGGTCCAATCAGTGCAGCGCATTCACAGATTGCGTCATGTAGCGGAAGATTCCTGCAGTCTAAACCATTTCTAATGCTCTTTATAGATATTTTATTAGATAAAATGAAATGATAGATCACTCATCATTAATACTCCGTTAGGGGAAAACCATATTTGCTTTAATTTAATATCACCTCACGCTTCAGGATCACTCAAACTTATGATAATAATGGAGTTTTTACATTTATCTCTTATTTTTGGTGTAGAACAAATGCAAACAATCCTAAAAGTTAAGCTTTTTATGCAGTATGCAGAAGTAGAGATGGATAGTTATTATAAATATAATTATAGGAATAAGTTATCCTGTGATGATAACTATAAACTGTAGCCGATGAAGTTTGCAGACTTAAAAAACTTGCTGGTAAATTTAGCTGTTTAATCCAGATATGATTGAAAACAATCCAGATTTGTCTTTTTTTTCTCTTTTCTCTTTTTTATCTTCTTCTTATTGTTATTTAAATAGTAATAAATGCAGCAAGATATTATGATTAAACTTTTTATTTGCTTATCGCCAATCTGTCCACACGTCTTTATCAGTCTAACACAAATGGCAAAAAAAAAAAAAATTCACAAAGTAAAAGTATATAATAAATTGAGGCAAATGGTGTGTAAGCGTTTATGTTTTCCTATTTATTTACATTCGAGATCAAAGTCAGAAATCAGTAAAAAACATTTTGATCAACTTGTGCATATGCTGATAATTCAACAACATATAACCATTTATTTATCTATGCGTACACAATAAGGGCAGCATAAAAGTTTTTACAAAATTAAAAAACATTAGGAAAAAAATTGTTTGCAGCGCAACAAAAAACCCAACTAAACAATTCATGAGCTGTAAAACGCTAATCATAAAAAATGTGCAGCTAAGAGATGTTTGTTTGTTTGAAAGAATTAATACATAGATTCAAAAATAAAGAATAAAAACTGGTATAACATGCAATACAACAAAATCAATATGTTTCTTTTTAATAAATTGATTTAAAATCAATTATAAGCTAATAAAACCATTTTTCTAATGATTTTATTACAGGAACTAGTTGAGAAGTTGATGCTAAGGCATAAATCTATCATATCTTTCGTTTTCTGCATCATACTTGTTATTATTGTCACATATTTCACCAGACAGCAGCCAGTAATCAACAGTACTTTACTCACGTGATGACTGAAACATCTGATCCTTAAGACTTAGTCAGAAATCCCAGACTAATCCCGCAGCCAGGTCGCTTCAGTGGGTCTCCTTCATGCTGCTGTTGCTGGTGTCCAGCGGCGACGACTGTAGCGTTATGGGTTAGCGGACGGCGCCTCAGCTCCTGGACCGATGAAGGCCAGCTGGCTGCAGAGGACGGTCACATGGATTGTGCGTTTGATGTCTTTTAGGCGCAGATGTCAAAGTTAAGTGTGCAGAGAGACATGGAGGCGGGTTGTTGGTCGCTACGGCGATGTTCTGACTGTTTGCTTAGAGATTTGTTTTGGTTTGTGATGGAAAACCTGGATGGTTACTGTTGCTTTAAGAAGCTGCTGCATTTCTCAACTTCCTGTGTGAATTGTTTGAGTAGCAAGTAATGCCTCATTTCAATGCATTGAATAAAATAAATCAGAATAGATTAATATACTTACATTTAGTTGAAAACACAGTTTAGTATTTCTCATTTTCATTTCATTTTTGTTGCTATAGTGATAGCACTGCTTCTCTTGTTTCATTTACATATAATATTCTCCTTTTTTAAATACCTCAAAGCTTGAATGCAAAATGTCTAAAAATATTTTATATTATTTCTTCACTGAGCTAAAAGAAAATATCAGTTTTAAATATCTTCTTAGCTGAAAATATTTAATATTATCTCTTTAATCAGCTAATAATACATGTTCTCTCTTTTTATAAATCCTTACTTATCCGTAAAGTTTGACAGCAAAATGGAAAAAAATATTGAATATTATCGCTTTAGTTTGTTAAAAAAAAAAATCCTTTTCAATTTCCTGCTTAGCTGCAAAGTTTGACAGAAAAATAGCTAAAAATAAATAATATTATCTTTTTAATTAGCTAAAAAAATTCTCCTTTTATGAATATCTGCTTAGCTGACATCAAAATAGCTAAAAATATTTCATATTATCTCTTTAATCAGCTTAAGCCGTCGGAGCGGTGATGCAGCCTCATCGTGGTCACCAGTGTTATGGCTGCTGCTGACGCTCTCTAGCTTATCAGATGCATCATCATACCAGGTGGTTCTGCAGGCTGCCTCTGTTCAGCAGTAGCAGTGATGACTTTATGTTCCTCACAGGAAGGTGACCCTGGTGATGGTGGGTCTGGATAACGCGGGGAAGACGGCGGCGGTGCGAGGAATCCAGGGAGGTTGGTTTCCTCAGCCGTGAGTTTTAAGCCGTGAATGAAGCTGCAGGACAGATTTTGCGTCATTTGGGTTTCCCTGCAGAGAATCCGCAGGACGTGGCTCCCACTGTGGGCTTCTCCAAGGTGGACCTGAAGCAGGGGAAGTTCGAGGTGACCATCTTCGACCTGGGAGGCGGGAAGCGGATCCGCGACATCTGGAAGAACTACTACTCGGAGTCCCACGGCGTGGTGTTCGTGGTGGACTCCAGCGACGTGCAGCGCATCCAGGAGACGAAGGAGACCATGGCGCAGGTCCTGCAGCACCCGCGCATCGCTGGAAAACCCGTCCTGGTGTAAGTCCAGATCAAAAATTCCGAATTTAGTTTTCCCTCCAGCTCAGTGATTTCTGGACTTCCTCTCCGCTCACAGACTTGCTAACAAACAAGACCTGGAGGGGGCGCTGGCGGAGGCCGACATCATCGAGAACCTGTCGCTGGAGAAACTCGTTAACGAGAACAAGTGTCTCTGTCAGATCGTGAGTGTTTCAGTCTAACAGCTTTACTGAAGTAAAAGTAAAAAGTACAGCATAGTAAAAATACTAATAAAAGGAAATTTAAAAAGTTACTAGTTACATTTACTTAGTTTTGTTTACTTGAGTAACTTTTTTGAGTTGAGGAGTATTTTTACTATGCTGTACTTTCTACTCTTACTTGAGTAACATTTTTGGATTTTCTACCCACTGAATGAAAAACAAACATGTTTTAACCAGAAATTGACCAGACACCTGCAGTTTCTGTTAAAGTTTAATAAATTTCTTATTGATCTGGAAAATTCTTCTTGTGCCTGATTTTGTAATTATTTTACTTAGAAATTACTGTCATTTTAAAATACCAAAAGTTTCACTTAACTTTATATTTTGGTTCATCTGATTGTGTAATTTTTAAATGATAATTTGATCAGTTAGTAGTTTTTTTTTTTTTCCAAATACCTTTTTTACTCCTACATAAGTACTTTCTTGGCTACTTTTACTTAAGTAAAATATATTGAAGTAATGTAACTCTTACTTCAGTATAATTTAATACAATACTGTAGATTAGCCTAACTAACCCAGGCTAACTGTTAGGTTTTCTGAATTGAAAGTTTTAAACCTGCTTTTAAAACCATGCATCGACTCCAGGAACCGTGCTCCGCCATCTTAGGATGTGGAAAGAAGGTGGACAAGTCCATCAAGAAGGGCCTGACCTGGCTCCTCAGCAACATCGCCAAAGACTACGAGGCGATTGCTGAGCGCGTGCAGAAGGACATGGCGGAGCAGCGAGCGCTGGAGGAGCAGGACAAGAAGGAGAGAGCGGAGAGGGTGAGGCGGATACGAGAGGAGAGGTGAGGACACAACGAAGGACAAGAGGACGACTCCGAAAACCAGAAACTAAGACGTTCGTTCTGTCCACAGGGAACGGCTGGAGCGCGAGGAAGCAGAGCGGGAAGGACGGCCCGTCCAGGAGGACGAGGCTGACGACGGGAACATGCAGAGCCCCTTCCAACCCATTGGAGACTTAATCTCCAAGGTTCACGATCGCCGCTTAACACCGCCACCACTTCAACAAGCAAAAAAATTTAATATTTCCTTCTCCAGAGAGAAGAGATGGAGACGCAGGAGCAGCTAGAGTTAGGAGACAGGAGTAACGGTCCAAAGGAGAAAGAGGAAGAGGAGGATGAGGAGGACAACGCTGGAGAGCCAAACAACACGAGACAAACAGCAGGAAACACGACGCCTAGTGAGTTCCTGTTCTCTCTAACGAGATAATTAGACGATTAATCGGACGAGGAGGAGGAAGGTCACAATAACATATTTATCTGACGATAAATCGTCCCAGTAATTATTGTTAGAAACGATAATATGACATAATAATGCAAGAACGCATTCTCAAAAATCAATTAACTTTATATTCTAATCAACATTTAACACTTTAATTGGAAGATATTTTGAAATATCCAAAATAAACAAACAAAACAAGTAAAATTAAAAAATACAGCGACGTAAAAATCCTCCTAAGAGTAACTGAAGCCATGTGTCAGCAGTCAACACCAGCCTGTCGGTCCCAGCAGGCGAGCAGAGCAAGAAGAAGACGAGCAAACTGCACCTGAAGAGGAAGCACCGGGTCGACCCGCTGAGGGCCGACGACGGCCCCACAGAGAGCCCAACGCCGCCGCCGCCACCCGGTCAGTCTGATGGTCAACACTGGAAGCCTACAACCTCACTTCCTATCTACTTTACTTATGTCTATCTTTCCTTCCTTCCTTCTTATCCATATTTTCTTCCTCGTTGTTTTCAATCTGTTTCCTGTAACATCTCTGACTTGTAGCTCTGTAGATCAGTTGTTTCAGTGATGGAGGACCAGCGCTGCCGCTGCCGCTGTCTCTCTCTCTCTCTCTGTTTTTTTCCCCTCATCACTTTGTTTTATTCGTCTCCTTCCTCCAGTGGGATGGGCCACGCCCAAAGTCTCTCGGCTGCCCAAACTCGAGCCGATCGGGGACTCGGGACATTCTGGTAAAGCCGCCTGTGATGTCATCATCACCTCATGTCGTCATCGCACTAACTCCTTCCTGGTTCCAGCTAACCTCACATGCGTTCATGTTTAAGTCTTGCGGCCAGTTTTTCTTAAATCAACCTTTATAAGGGAAAACCCAACATTTGTTTCTCCATTTTTGGAAAAACTCTGATCTATCCGCCTTAAAGTGCGACACTCCGGTTCTTTCCCCTCCCGCATCTCACCAGGCATGCGCTTCACTGTTTTCGGTTGCACTAATTCATTTTCTCTCCACATCATCACCACCCCATCGCAGTGCGTCCTGCGGCTCCTCGACGGATGTAGTTTAGTAACCCAGTCAAACCTTTTCTCCTGCCTTTCGCAGAGTTTTACAAGAAACCGCTCCCGCCGCTCGCCAACAGGCCGCGACCTAACGGTGACTCTCAAGATGTCATCTCTTAAAGCTCCTTCACTGACCGACTCACTGACTGAGGTCAGCTTTTGACCAATCACAGCTCTTTTCTGTGCTTTCTGTCCCAAGCGAGCGCTGTGTAGACCACCAAAACCACACCAATGGGACAACCGCGGGAGCCAGCGGATTGAGCTGAACAGAGGAGGAAAATGAAGCAGAGTTTCTTGCGGAACTGTGCACCAAAAATAGATTTTTCTATTATTGATCAGTATTGAAAGTTGGGAGTCAGTGCATCCAACTAAAACACTTTAAACCAAGAAGCAATGTAAATAAAACCTCATCTAACCTTAGCACAATAAGAAAGGACGTTCAAGTTGCTCGGTTGTTTCTTTGTTGTTACAATGCAGTTGTAAATACTCTTTATTTCCTCTAGAATGGTGAAGTTGTGAAGTTTATAAAAAATCTTATAACTGCGGCACCATTTCAGGAGAAATAAACTGAATTGGTCAACAAATGTTGCAGCGATACAACCAAGAAATAATCGATCAAATACAGATTTCCCTACTTTTTGCGCTAAGTTTTCTATGTGTTTGTTTTGAAGAAATATATTTGTATACTGATTGCCATTAAAAATGAACTGTCATTTATTTTTGCACTTTGAGATTCGTAGTGTAAGCTTGATGTAATCATGATGAACATGAACGAGATGGTAGAGATGTCTTTGCTTTTCATAGCTTTTTACATATTTATATCAGCTGATTAAACTCCAGAAAAACACTAAAATTTTCATTGCTGTTACAAGAAAAAAAAGCAAATTCTCAAAATCTTTTTAGATACGTTTTTATACCACTTTATTTCCAGTTAGAAAATATGAAAAAAGCTACAGGGCTTTATACTTTTTCATGCATTCTGCTGTTTACACTGTGCTTGTGTTTTTAAAGTGATATTTCCTCCCATGTTTACCAATGAAATGGCTCTGATTTCATTTTATTTTATTTCTGTCTTATAAGAGTCAGCAGGAGGAAAGAAGTGAAGAAACAAACATCACTTTAAAAACACAATATGGACTTTGGATCTGTAGTGCAGTGATGATCCAAATGTTTGAAGAAAAAAAAGATTCTTTTTCTATCCTGAAATTTTATAAGAGCACTATTAAAGATGTTTTAAATATTTAAAGAACTGATTAGAATCATTTGTTCATGCTGTTGCCAGATTAGAAGTGTGGTTCCTGTGAATGTGGAGTGTTTGTTTGTTTTATTTTTGGAACCTATTAGCATTCAGATCGCTTTCTGAGCGTCACGACTCGGTTGTTGTTCAGTACTTTCTGCTGATGAATCTAACACTGTTGGGATGGATTTGGTTGTCAGATTTAGTCATTTTAAAACTGAAGGTAGATAAGGAGACAAAACATAACCTAAAACTGTTCTTGGGTTTTAAAAATTATGTATAAAACATATAATGGGATTTTTATTGTCATACCAGTGCATATTTACACGGTTATGTTACTAAATTTCTAATCAAGTCCCAGTTTAAGAAGCCTAATCAATAAATAAGAGTAACTAAATATATATACTATTATGTATGTGAATAAGTAGGAGCTAAAAGGTGAGATGAAGCTGAAATTAGCTTTGTTAAATACTAATGTAAAAGCAAGAGATACCATATATTAATATTGCACCTTGGTGATAAAGTGTCAATAAGTGCTGCTTTTATTTATTTATTTCATATATGTTAAACGCCACCAAACTAGCTCAAAAGAGGAAAAAAGTCAGATTCTTTTCAGTGTCCCCAATCCGTTTCCATTGTTTTCATGTTAGCCATAGAAAGTAGGCCTTTTCATTGTGACACAAACTGCGCATGCTCAGAGTGTGACGCATTCATTTTAACAGCGTCCTGCGTCATTGCTCACGTGCTCGATGTTTTTAATCAATGAAGAATTAACCCTGACACGAAGCGGAAGTTTTTACTTTTTTGTAGTTACTTTAAATATAAATAACCACGACGTGGGTTTCTTGCGGGACTGTTGGTTCGAAACCCACAGCTTTACATTTATAACATTTATATTAATGTTGTTAATGTTAGCTAAAAAGAAGTGGCTAGCCTTTCCTCTCTGCTTTTTTGTGAGTGGTGCTAGCTCTCCACAACATTAAAATGTATTTTGAGTCAAATTATGGAGAAGACGAAGAACAGCGAGACTTATTCGTGAATCCGGGCTATGGAGGACAGAGTTATCTGTGGCACATTGACGGCAGGAACTAAAACGTTTACCAGCGGAAGAACCGCCATGTTGGATTTACTTCCGAGGTGAGTGAATCAAGAGTTTTATTGGTGTTTCCTACAGTCTGTCACCTTTCACAACACTTGTTAATGAGTGACTAAATTTAATAAATATTGTTTTCTGTTAAGTAATATTATTTTTGTAATGTTACTATTAATGCCTTGTGGTGTCCTCTGTCTGTCTTCTCTTGATGCTGTGTGGTGACGTTACAGGAAAAAGACTCTACATGCAAAAGTTTTATTACGTACATTAGACTTATTTTTCAGGCTTAATGACTTTTGACCCTCGACCTGACTATTTTCCCAAATCTTCCAGAAAGTTCTTCTGTGTGGTCAGACACTAAAGCCTAATATTATGAAGCCGAAGTTTGCTTTAGTTTTGGAAAATGGTAAAGAGTGATTCTACCTAATTTTTCACCACCTTGAGAATCAGCTCTAGATTAAAAACTACAATACTTGGAGTCTTCACACCCAGACTAGATTATTCTTCACTCACAGAAACATTAAAATAAGTGTAGAATAATGTAGTTTTAAGTTTTTGAGCTGGGCTAGCTGTGGTGCAGATGGAAAAATGCTTATATGGATTAAACACCTGCACTGAAAATATGTCACTTTAACCACTTTAAATTGCCTCCATCCCAGCCATTCTCTGCAACGTTGAATTTTAGGTCAAACTCATGCTGAACTAACACTATATTTCTACAATTTAGTGGTTATATTGAAGCATTTTTAGTCATTATTTGCTAAAAAAGTTACCTTTCTCATCCAAGAACATCTACAACATATTAATTAATAAGTTTACATTGTACTTTTAAGTATTATTTACTCAGTACTGTTGAAATAAATGTTTTCAGATGTTTATTTTTTAAATGTCATCCACTAGATGTGCATCGCTTAGAATCAACTGAAACATAGTCAGTCCATTGCCTTCCACTTGATTCTCATCTCCCTTTACTGCTCCGTCTGGGATTTCTCCCATTGAACTCAGTTCTTTTGGTTCAATTGAACAATGACGTTGATTTTCTGCACCATTCTAGAACTGTAGTTTGGTGCAGGAAGTGAACAAACTTATTCAGTCGGTGTTGGCCACATTTCTAAATATTTAATTAGTGAAAGCAGTACCTGCAGAAGAGTGAATGCAGCTGGACAGGGCAACCCCCAAAGAACAAATATTCTGAGAAATTTCAGAGAAACTGGCCGCCTGACATCATCAGGCCGATGATCACAGCTCCCACCCGCCTATGATGCCATTTTCCTGCTCATATTTACAGCCCCACTGTTATAACTAGCATCACATTAAAAATGTTACCAAACAATTTTTTTTTCCCTTTAAAAGATTTCTAAAGCATGATCATCATGAGATGCACCTTCAAAGATGAAAGGTTTAATACCAGAGCTTAATAGCTCTGAAACAACTGATTGTGTTTTTGTTTCACTGGAGAATTAGGATAATATATCTTGAATGCTGCACTTGAGCAAAGAAATAACTAATTTACATGCTGAGAGGGTGAATGACGATGGAAAGTGAGGTTGAATTAAATGATCCGAGGCCAGAGTCGATTATATTGCTTTGTAAAATTCATTAGCTTGGGTTTCTGAAAGTGTTGGACACACTCAGTGACTAAGAATGCTGATTGCCTGTAAGTCTTTGAATGGTTGAGCATACAGTGACTTAATGATTCTGTCTATGTAGGACATGGACCTCAGTTGGGTTGGAAGAGAGTTGCACCTGCTTTGTTTCAAAGGGAATCAGTCGAGGTGGTTTGGACATCTTTAAGAAATTTTGGACATTTTGGAAGAGATGGGTTCCTGAGATCCTGCCTGGAGGAAGCCTCAGGGGAGAACAAACGCCTACAGAGGGCTTTTATTTCCACACTGAGGCCCTGCAGGGAGAGTTAGCACTGCTGCAAAAAATATTGCACCCTCATGGTTCTAAATCTAAACAAATCTGGCTTGTTATGGAAGAACTAATAATCCCCTAAACCTACCAACTGGTTTTCACTCATTTTTGCTAAACAATTAGTCTTTTCTGCCACTATGGAGGAATTGCAGAACAGCTTGAATTCATATTGGAGAGTTTTTGAAACATCATTTGACCATCTTAATTAAGGTAATGCGACTTCCTCTTATT
This sequence comes from Xiphophorus maculatus, assembly GCF_002775205.1. Taxonomy (NCBI): domain Eukaryota; kingdom Metazoa; phylum Chordata; class Actinopteri; order Cyprinodontiformes; family Poeciliidae; genus Xiphophorus; species Xiphophorus maculatus. The sequence goes on along the minus strand of NC_036466.1, from coordinate 11,305,156 downwards.
TGGAGTTAATTGCAGATTCAGCCAAACCAGTTTCTTTGTTTTTGTTTCTTTTGTGTCATTCAGAGGCAGACTTGCTGCATAAACCAACTAATTGAGTTTAAGTTAAAAACTGATGGATATTGGCTTTCAGAATTGAATTCTTATCATTTTATTTTATTAATCACAACAGGTTGTCAAAGTCCTGAAGCATCCCAGACCATCTTTCTACCACCACCATGTTTAACAGAAGGTATGTTTTTTCTAAAATGCTGATTTTCCTCCAGTGTTGCCAACATGTCTTTTTACAGTTTTTTTTAGCTTTAATATGCTCATAAAATGGGCTTGTTCCAGTTTTGAAGTTGAAAAATAAAAGGAAAACAATTAGCACACAGTAGAGAGAGGGAAACGTAGAAGAATGATGGCATTAAATGAGGAACATTGAAGTCTACAGGAGGCCACATGTAGATCTTTGCACTGCTTTATGTTTGTGAGGAAGAAGCTTGGAGACCTAATGAACCGGCACCACACATAGAGATTTAAAAGAACCTTCTGTTTAAACCAATCTGCTTATATTTTCCCACAGTGGTGAATATCCAGACAGAAATCCTTTATTCAAAAGTAAAAAGTGAAATGCTGCAATTGTACTATATCATAGTATGCTCCTGTTTTAGACGTTGTCCACACATAGCTGCGTATCTGGGAAAATGAATACCTTTTTTTGGACAATTTATCCACACAAAAACTGAAAGTTTAAAAATATTGTTTATAAAAACTCAGACTTGTGTTGTCTTGAGAAAATGGAGATTTAAGATCCAGCACATTACAGTCGGCGACCAATAATGCGCCAACACATCCACATACTTCCTTTGACTTGATTCCCAAACAGCATTGTCTTGTGTTTTATTAACTTTATATTCTAATTATGTTTACCATTGTATCTGTCCACACAAATGTACTTCCTGGCAGCATGTTTAATTCGTAACAGGAAGTTATGGTTGTTTTGAAGCAATCTGATTGGCTGTCATAGGTTTTAGCTTTGTGCTACACTGCCCCCTATGGGTTTGGCATGTTTAAAGCAATGTTTGTGTGGTTTCATGTGTATGACAGTATTATTTTTTTTAAACAACGTGGCAGACATTTATTTTTACAAAGACCGGCTACATGTGGACAAAACCTTAGTCTTCACCTTAGTCATGCTAACTCTACACTTTGCTAAAGGAAGAACTAATAATATGATTTACAGTTAATTTCTTCATTTGGCTCCGACACTGAGGAAAAAAAAATGTTGTAATGTTAAATATTGTAGCTAAGCAGAATACTGGACTTGTCCTGTAATTGATTAGTTTGTCAGCAAAAATAGTTTTAATTGAAAGAGTAAATAAAAACATATTTTTCTTGCAATAGAAATCATCTCACTGTTAACACGTCTCGTCTTGTCGATGATCTGGATGCTGACTTCGCCACAGCTGTTCGCCGCCTGGATCTAAGGAGAAAAGTAAGCGTGCTGCTTCAATTTTTTTTAACTCCTTCCACAAAGAGCTACAGGTCTGCTTGACAAATTCCCATACATTAAGTCTTTTATAACATCAAAAACTAGATCAATTAGATAGATTTATTTATGTAATACCAATAATAATTTGTAAGCTTTCTAGCACCAAAACTTAGATTGGTGAAATCACATTCTCAATGTATTATGAGAATTTTTTTTCCAAATTAAAAAAATTATAATTTTTGGCCAAAGTTTGGTAGAAATGAGTTAAATTTACTCAGTTACATTTACTTAAGTTTATTTTAAAAATAACTTTTAGGAGTATTTTTACTACGCTGTACTTTGATATTATTGTGAAGTATTTCTACTCTTTAGTAAGATTTCTGGATTTTCTACCCACTGAATGAAAAATAAACATGTTTTAACCATAAATTCACCAGACACAGACACACACTTGCAGTTTTTGATAAGTTTTATAAGTTTTTTTTATTGATTTTGCCTGATTTTACTATTTTTTGTTACTTATATGAATTATTGTCATTTTTATCATTAAAATGCCAACATTTCCACTTGACTTTCTATTTTGGTCCATCTGATGATGTAATTTTTGAATATTAAATGATAAGTTGATCAGTTACTCAGCACTTGAGTAGATTTTTTACCAAATACTTTTTTACTCGAGTAACTTCTGGTACAGCTAGCTCTGTTTTTGACCAAGTGGAGGTTCTTGATAATAAGTTGTACGTTTTTATCTTCTCTTCGTTTCTTTTTCTAATCATTTTGGGCCAAGTCGTCCAACATGAACAATGAAATGAGTTTTGCAGAAAACTTCACTGAGGCAGAACTAAGTTAAATCATGTAAATGTCATATTAGTAATACATGAGATGTTCACAGTGAGGCATGTTTTCGCTGCGTGAAACACTCTGCAGACTATTCCTGTTCAGAGTTGACATCAGTTTTTTAAAAGAAAGCACCATTTCACCAGCGCTCCTAAATATTTATGTGTGTAAACCGCTGAGATATCTTTCATGCTGAGCAAAAATCTCCAGAACCATTTCATCTGTTTACCCCCAAATAAAACTGCAGGCGCTGCTGGAAACATAAAACGCATCACTTCCTGTGCTTTGTGGCAGAGCTTTCATCCCTGGGACTGACCTATAGCAGCGAGCGCTGAGCTGTTTTAAAATGCCAAACATAAAAGCTTTCTTGAGTGGGGAATACGCTGAATCGCTCTTGTGTTAAATCACTTGGCGGCGGCAGCAGAATTGCCATGAGTTGACATGAAATCTTTGCCACCAGGACTTTCTCAGAAAGTGTTGCAGGCTGTGACTTTAGGTTGGTACAATCCTCCAGAGGCTGCGCTCTTTGGTCAAACATCGGGCGATGTTGCTGCTAGCGCTCACTTCAAAGCTCCTCGACTTCTTGGACATGTTTTATCACTTTAATTAAAAAAATGCACCAACCAGCTGGATTATGTTGTTTATTTCTAACATCTGTCCAGCTGAGTTCTGCAAACCAATAATTTAATAAGGTCCAAGAACACAGGTGTGAGGGAAACTTTTGAACTTGTTTAAGGCAGAGTTTGTAAGTGAAAAGTTGAAATCTATTTGTCTTTTCACAACCACGTTTACTTTTATTTAAATTGGATGTTAAATAAAACCATAAACAATAAATTTTCTTCCTTCTTTCTTCCCTTTTGTTTTTCCTTCCTTCCTGTATTTCCTATTTTTATTGCTGCTAGTGTCCTTCCTTCCTCATAATTATTTCATTTACATTCCTTCCTTTGTTTTTTCTTCTCTCACTCCTACATTCTTTCTTTTCTTGTGCTATTCTTTTTTTCGTTCATTTTATCCTTTCTTCCTCACACTTAACCTCATTTCTTTTATCATCTTTCCTTGTTTTCTTGGTTTCCTCCTTTCTTGTCTTTTCCATTTTTTATTTCCTTTCTATCTTGTTTCTTTTCTTTCCTTCCTTTCCTTCATCCTTCTTTCTTTACATCCTCCTTTCCTTCCCTCTCTTTTCTTCCTTCCTTGTTGTTTCTCCAGAATCCATTTATATTTTCTACCATAAATCCTGATTAAACTTATTTTTTTTTATTTAAAATGTAAATTAATCACTGAGGAATTCTTGGAAATTGAGTTTAGATGCTTTTTGAATTGAGACACAAACACAGAGGAATCCTGTAACATTTTAATTGTAGATGATAAACTTTGTGGTTTTCCTCTTTATTTCTCTGCAGTTTAATCGTATTTCTGACCTGTTGGGTTTCTAGCAGCAACTTCCTGCCTTTTCTCTGCAGTTACAACTCTTCCAGGCAACCTGGCAGCAGATGAAACCTACACTGTTGCTCTCATATGCCATCCCGCCTACACAAGACCTCTGCTGCATGTTGGCAGACTCTTTCTTTTCTTTTTTTTTCCTGCTCTGAATGTTCATTTGAACTCAGCGCTGAGCCTTCAGGTGCTGCTTTAGACCTCGATGTCATTCAGGTGTGACGTTTTGCTGCACCCAACGGCTGCAGCAAAACGTAGTTCAGCTTTCCAACTTTTTGTATTTTCTTCCACTGTTTTATTAAAGATTTGGGCTTTTATTCCAGTTTAGCACAAGACACAACCACTTCCCTACTCTGATGTGTTGGAACGAGGGAGAAAACATGCTGATTTGACTCCAGATTTATAATCGTTGGTGCCCAGCAGCGACTGGCACTCAAATTCACCTCATCACACCTTGAATAAACCCGACTGCAGCTCAGATCTATAAAACAGCTTATGGAATAAGCAGAAAGACATTCAGTGTCTCTGTCAAGGACGTGTGGGCAGCTGGATGCAGCAACAGCCTGCAGCTGTTAGTTACAAGGTGCTGAAAGTTTTCCATACTGTATCCCATAGTATAATCCAGTGTCATGCTGTCTTTGGGAAAGCATATTTAATTTAAAGTGCATATTTAATTTAACATTTTTAACACTGACAGAGTAGCATAAAGTAGAGCATCATTGTAAAGTGAATGGAAAATTAAATATGGCTTTCAAATTTATGTATATTTTAAGAATTTACAGTGTTTGTGAAAAGCGAAAATGCTTGAGACCGCCTCTAAAACCACTAATAACTTACTATTTTAATAGCTCAAATACAATATATATATATTAATCTGCATTAATACACACTATTGAAACCTTTCTAGTGCTCTTCAGCGTACATTTAAAGTAAGACCAAGCTAAATTGCATGCAATTTTTCAGCTTGTTTTAATATTGATTATAAAGTACTTATTGCATTAGCAGATCATTTCACTTATAATATGAGAAATTATCTTGTTAAAAGTGAAATAATGGAATTATTGATTTAAAACAAGTTCCTATACCTTGCAGCAAAGTTACTTCTAATTTAGTTTGTCTCATTTCAAGTTTACTAAGATATTTTATTAGAAACCAGAATGAAGATTTTATGTATCTGCAGTGAATTTATTTATAAAACTAAAATGTATTAAGATAGAATCCTCTTAATAAAATCCTGGAGCAAAATATGAGAAGTTCAAGGCATGAAAATACTTTTTCAAGGGGCTGCATGTGTTTTATCATGAACAATCAGCTGTAAAAGTGCCTGCAGTGTGCCGCATGTTGATAGAGCAGATTCTCTAATGAAAGCTTGAGGGTTAAATAAGAAGAAATTAATGAAGGAGTCAAGAACTGGCTTGCTGTCTGTGCATCTGTCTTTAAAATGGATAGAAAGGTAATTGCTTAAATGCTGCAGGGGGATCCAGACTGTTGGAAGCTCCTGCATCGTTATCCTGCAGCGCCTTTTGCCACCTGCAGAGGGCAATGCAGCCCCAGTAATCTGATTTTTGGGAATATCTGGACACCGAAAGGAGACTTGCCAGTCATCTGCACTAAATGGCATCTTTCAGTTTATTTCTAAGGTCAGCCAAGCCTCTGACTGACGCCTTTTGACAATAAAAGGAAGAAAGTGTTGCTCAGCTGAAGCTCAATCCACGTTGCTCTGCAAAGAATAGAAAGCCGGCTTCAGCTAAAGCACCAAAGCTTTATCAGATTGTGAAGCTCATGTTATGTTTCTTTAAATAACTAAAAATGACTCATGTGGTGAGTTGATGTTTACCAAGCTCTTGGAGAGGCAGGAACAGTTGAAGATGTAACAAACAAACAAATTCAGCTCAGAAGCAAGCTATCTATTAGTTTGAATATCATTTTAATCCATCTTGCAGTCAAATTGGGAAGTAATTATCAAGAAAATGCAGTTTGTTGTTCATGAAATGTCTTTATTAGAAAACTTTTTAAGGGCTAAAAGGTGACTTTTCCTGATTTTGTATTGATAAATCAATGCAAATGTAAGATATGTGACCTAACAAAGGTAAATTAGCTGGTAAAAGGTCTATAATAATTATTTGAGCTTTCCCATTCCTAAATCATTACTATAAAAATGCAAAAGTTTCCCACTTCAACCCCAGATTAAGAAAAAAAAAATCTTTTTACAGAAAAGACTAGCGTTACTGAGTCTCCTCCTCATAATGATTTTTATTCATGTTATTATTTACCTTCCAGTTGATTTTTTTTGTCCTACTGTCAGAAACGTAAACATGTGGTTTCACCACCTTAAATTCTTTATTTCACTTTTCTGTGCTGAATGGTTAAAAAATAAAAAAAGATAGGGTAAAAATAGTTTTGGTAGAATGTCAAAGGTGTTTCCTGGTGTAATATTCTACTTATCTTAGTATTAAATTAAGAATTTGTCAGATCGTAATTGTAAAATGAGTCTGAAATTTAATGTGACATCAAAGTTTAACATGAGTTTATTACCACCTCAAAGCTTTATGTTTAAAGAAGTTTATGGGTGACCTGTTGTGAGCCAGAATATTATATAACTGATTCAGTTTCTTCATTTAGGCTTTGACTTTGAGGTGATTAACTCCTGACACCAATCTTGATCTGGGTCTAGTATATTTTTATCCGACTTTAATGAGGGCACTCAGTCCCTGATTGCCCTTCTTCAGACTGTCACTGCTACATTTTTCAGGAAACTCATATTTCTGCATACTGGCTGAAGAGATAATATATAAGTTAGCTTTTTATTGCTGTATTTAATGCATATTCTGGTATGAAATCTTGTGTTTTAAGCCATTATATTTATTTTATCACTTGATGCATCACTTTAAGGTCTCCTTATTGACCTTAAAGTGAGGAGATCTTTTATTATAAATAGTTTTAATTTGCAGAACCTGTCATGTTTGAAGGTCTTCTCAGAAATATTATGGCTTTTTATTGACTTAACCAACTCCTCCTAACCCTCTCCACTTTTCCCCACCTTCAGTGTTTCTTGGCTCCGCCCACATTTGGGGGAGTACACAAATACTAATTATGGACAAGTCTGATATGGCTATCCATTTAAAAATTTAGCTAAATCTAATGTTTGTATGGCTGGAATGTTTATCATGATGGAAGTGTTTCATACGAATCGGTTTTTGTTTTAAGGATACATAAATAAATGAGGATAAAGTCATAATATTACAAGAATACAGTCATAACATTACCAGGAAGTTGCAATATTAGGAGAATAAAGTAGTAATTTTAGGAGAACTCAAACATGAAAAGTAGCAAAAATGTTTGAGGTCATAACAATTATGTTTGTGCGGACCTCCAACAACTGAAATAAAGCCAAGTACATGAGGGGGAACTCGAAACTGCTGCTGTGCAAGTTTCTCAACAGGTTGCTAGGCAACCACAAGTTACTCAGGAATTTGTTGCTAGGTAACCAGAGAGTGAGTGAGTGAGTTAATTAATTCCACCAATCTTTCTTAGCTAGCCTAAGGTTGAGCGGCTAAAGCATTTCCTCAGCATACATTTCCCAGAATGCCGCTTGGTTCTGGATCAGAGTTCAGAGAAATTGTCAAAATTTTAACACATTTTCTATTGATATTGGCCCCAAAGGTCCTCAAAGGTTAAAACAAATGTATTTTTTTAAACAATTCAAATTATTTTGTTATTGTAAGTTGTGAAAGATGAATACTTGACACATTTGTCTGGTCTGAGACTGAGTGAAGCTCCATCTTCTGTTGCAAAATCTCTTGTAAAGCGACATTTCTCAATTAGTAGCCTGACAACACAATCAAATTTCGCTTCCCATTCTTCTCAAGGGGAGGGCTAATTTTGTGAGCTGGCACTAGCTGGAGCGTTGCATAATGTAGCAGCTAGAAAGCTTCGCGCTGGCTCATCAGATTCAGGCTTGATTCCACAAAAGCAATTTGCATGTGTTGGTGGAGACGAATTCAGTTAATGTAAATGAAGACTGTGTCCTACAACATAGTTGAACTGAAGCCCTCACTTTCCACTGTCCTTATCTGCAAAGACACTGCATTAATGAATGACCAACACTGTCATTACAACCTGTTAATAGTAATTGAGAACAATAAACTAATGCATCAACACACTGTGCCGTCAGTCGGTTCATTTTTCTCCTTGCCTTTCTCTGGTAGTACAGTAGCACACCTGATAAGCAGACAATGCGGAGGCTTGATTGAGGTCAGAGAGATAAAAAAGAGGTTAACAAATGGCAGGAGGAGATGCAGAGAGGCAGCGAAGGATGGGAAAAAGGCTACGGGAGATGGGAGGAAGAATAAGAAAAACAGATAACGGATAATGAGGTGTTCATGGGGAGGAGAGATAGAGAAAAGGGCAAAAAAGGTGCAAATAATTGGTGAGTGTAGTTTAAGGAAGAGACAAGAGATAAAGGTGGAAAAGGAGCAGAGGAGGGCTGAGCTATCTCTGGCCTGGCTGGGGAGCCGGAGCCACAACGGGGGAAGTAACAGGGTTATGGGAAAGCTCGACATGGGTGAAGCCACCGGCCTTTGACAGGACGGAAAGGTGTGAGGGGAGCGGCGAGGAACACGAAAGCCAGCAATGAGGCAACGCGGGGAAATCGGGGTTTGAATGACAGATTGGGAAGAAGAAATTGTCTTTAGTTACGGAAAAAAAATGCAGATCTGCGTCAGCTCAAAGTCTCAAATGACAGGTGATTGACGAGTGCTCTTCTGGGAAGGAACGCTAGAAATCTGCTTTTCACCTGACTGGATATACACGGCGCTCGACAGACTGCTGTTGATTTTATCTTGGGGGGTTTTGTCTAATAAACTGCACCTAGACAAATTAATGAAGGTGATTAATCACCTTCATTTTAAGTTGAAAGCTCTAAGAATTGATGAAGGAAGATTTTCTGGACGCTGTGGAAGAAAATAAAACATAATCTGTGACGTAACACACCAAGACGATTTAAGGAAAAGGTGATGGAAAGGACAAAAAATAATTCACTGAGAAATTACAGTAAAAGCTTTGCAAAAGTATTCACACTTAGGCCTGTCACAATAACAAATCAATAAATTGTCCCAATAATTATTGCGATAAACGATAATATTCTTGTTTTGAAACCATTTTCAAGTATTGTATTGATAAAGGCATAATATTATAATAATATTAATATTATATAATAATAATTAACTTTAATTTTGCAAAGAACACTTAACACTGGAAATGGAAGATAATTTGAATATCTAAAATAAAACACTATACTGTATCTACTACACCACACTATACTGCAATATGCTTTACTATACTACACCATACTGCACTGTACTATACTATGCTATATATACTATGCTATACCAAATCATACCATACTATGACATATACTATGTCTTACCTGTGCCATACTATATTATACTATATGGTGCTGTGCCACAATATACCAGGCTTTTCCTTACTATATTTTAACACACAGCCAAAACTGTAAATAAAATGTATTATTATGTCTCTGTAAACAGAATTTACATTAAAAGTATTAATCATGAGAATGGAAATTATTCAACTCATTTTAATTTGCGATAAATAGATGAATTGGTTATTGCGACAGGCTTTCCAGTTTTGTCCTTATTCTGATTTTCCATAACAAATAAACACTAATTAGTGGTTGTTTTTAAAGTGGGCAAAAATGACACACTTATTTTCAAATGAAATCTGAAAAGTGTGGCATGCATTTGTATTAATCTCCCCTGATTTAATACTTTCTAGAACCATTTGACCCCAGATAAATACATCCATGAGTTAAATTTCATTCCTTTGCTTGCAGATCAAATGCAAGTTAAGAAAAATTTCCCACCTGAATGAGAATCAAAATGTAGTTTTTTTTAATTTTATTTTAGGTAAGTTTTAAAAAAAAAAAAAACAACTTGTTTGACAAGCTTGGATTTGTCAAGGACCCCTGGCTGTCATGGAAACCACTGTGCAAAATGATTAACAGTGGAGATGGGACTCTCTGTTGTCTTTCTATATCTAATAAAGCTACTCAACAGGTTGTCTGTGTAGCAGCGGTGTAATTAAAGCAGCTGTAAAGGGGCTTCAGTATGCAGCAGACTCACCCTTGAGACGCACAAGACTTAATATATGAAGTTCTAGGGTAAGATTCAAGGATGTTTAATATTACTCTATAAATATTGCCAATAAATTGTGGGTGCGTTTGCTCTGAGTTGTTCCAGTTAGAGCTGCTGTAAAGAGAAAATTAACCTTAATATGCACTTTATATTCCAAGGCTTTTTGTCTGAGAATATAATAAAACTTTGGGTTGCAACTAATGATTATTATAATTAATAATTCTGATGATGAATTGATTAATCAGATAAAAAAAATTTCACATTCTGCAGATTTTTTTAATTTAACCACTTCAGTCATTTTTTAAAATCTAATATAAGAAAATAAACATTTTCTTCCGATAGCGCTTCATTCCTTTAGTGTACTAAAGCTAAAATACTTCTAAAATCAACCAATGAAAAGCTGAAACCTTTTTCCTTAAATTGGGGGTTGCAGCAAAACCAAACACAGTTCAAAGTCGTACTTTGATAGTCCAAAAGAAGATCGTGCTTCTAATGTTCGGCTCTGACTGATATGACAAAAGTTGGGTTATAATCACTCGCTAGCAGGCGTTGGAGGTTAAAAATAGCTCAAAGAAACGTTGAGTTGTCAGCTGCCTTCGACGCTCTGATGTCAGTCCTGCTCTGGCTCAGCGGTGTCATTCATTGTTGGTCTGAAGTGCTTTTGAAGGAGATGGTGTGAAAACAGCCTACGACTAATATTCAACCTTGATCCTGGAAGTTTGCAGTTGCAGGAGGAACACAGTTAAAGAGCAGTTTTTGAAGGACTCATCAAGATTATTTAACCGTCCATTTTATTTGTCTAATTCAGGCTCTGTTGAAGCCGCCGTCTCCATCTTTCCCTTTCTCTGTTATAAGTTATTGGTTCTTCATTTAATGTTGACCACTGTCTCAGATCTCTTAATGTGGTCAGATCACATTCAGCTGGTCAGAACAAAAAATAAATGTAATTATATATTAGCTGGTGCACTTCAAACAAACGTTCTCTCTTTCTTGAACTTCAAAGTATTTCGGCACAGTCTAACAGAAAGTGCATATGCTTGTTATTCGGTTATATTGTGTGCTGAATCACTAAAAAGTGAATAAAAATGTATCTATCAAATATGCAAATTTTAGATTGAATAAAGCAGTTATGTCCTGTGTTTCACTCTAACACAAGGCACTGTATTATTACCATACTATATCATATTAGGTTGGTATAGTATGGTATGATATGTGATATTAATATTCTATACTATGGCTCACTATACAGAATCATACTTTAAAATGCTATACTATTTAGGGAGGACTTTTTAAATTAATAATTCAAATTAGAATAAAGTAGCTAAGAGTCAGAGCTATTAACAAATTCTACAATTTGTAATGAGATGAGGTGTTTTATGGCCAGATGGTGTTGGTGTTGATTTACAAAGACAAAAACATGAATAAAACTTGAAATTGTGTTTCTGTTAAAGCAGTTTAATAAAGAAACTGCATCCTTGGCTTCCATGGCAGTAAATCTGCTGCTGATTATACTTTTGCCTCCCTTTGCATAACAAGTAGCTAACATTTAAAGGAGTGGGTCAGATGTTACTAATTGTTGCTGTAATTCAGTGTTAATAGAAGATCTTCTATTAATCCAACAGAGAAGCTTTTCACAAAACATGAAAATGTCTAAATAATTATGTTGTATTTCATGTCAAGTGATGGGAGTACCAAGGTGTTTTTTTTTATTTGCAACTGGTTTGTGAATCATTCTGGGATAGTTTTATCATCTCCTTTAGCAGTTTTTTCCAGTGTAATTGATACAAACTTGTTTATTCTCCTTTTGGTTTTAAATTACCTCCTGCACAAAACAGAAAGCAACATTTTTTTCCTGTGATCTTAGAGTCTTGACATTCTTGTTTATTTTTCTCATTTCTCAGTTGGATGTTATGCATTGCATTTTTTCACAGGCAGAGTGTAATCTAATTTATGCGGTTATTTTGCAGCTTGCTGTATCACAGAACCTTGTTATCTGTTGTTGATATAAAAGTGTCAATTTCACACTTGTAGCTGTAATTGGGATTTTTTTATGTGAAATCCGAAGTGTCTCAAAATTGATAACGTTTCTTTTTAAGCACTTCATTTTTAACTGAAGTTTGGAGGCTCTGGTAATGAACAAGATGTTTGATAAGTTGCCTTAAAGTGGGAGTATTATGTCAAATTAACTTTTTGGAGTTTATGTGGAACATACTTGAAGAGTTGCTTTGATTACACCACATTTAATATTTATGGGATGAACTGATAAAGTGTATACTCACCTCAATTTGAGACTCCAACTCTTAATGCATTCAAATTACAAAAAATAAAACTTCAGATTTGACTTAGACTTGTGCTATCAAGACTTGAGGCTTAACTTGAACTCGTAGTCTGAGACTCTAGTCTTAGTAATAAATTGAAAAGTTGCAGTTGCAGCGCATGTTTTACTGTGAAAGGATTTAGCTTGAGTGTTGTTGGTAGATTATTATGGGATGTTAAAACCTGAAAACAATCTCTTCATGTTAGCTATCGCTTCATCGTAATGTATTAAATGACTGTAGATCAGTTTGGAAACAAAACAACCACCGACATCGTCTCGCTGCTAAGCTAGCTGTAGCATTAAAAGGACACTTCCTGTTGAATGCATCAAAATAAAAGCTCATTCAGGAGTTTAACACTCATTATGTTTTTGATTTATTAACTAAATTTGGGGATCAATAGACAAAATGTAGATTAAACATTTTTTCCCAATATTAATGAAACTTCTCCAGCTCACAATGACAAAATTTAGTGCAATAGATGAAGTTGACAATATGAAAACAGGGATAAATAGGTGTTAACTTTGTCATTACAAAGCCTAAAAATCAAAAACTTTAGCACTTTAATCTGTTTCTAATATTTTTAGTAGCACATAAATGCCCATTTATATTTCTAATAGTGGTTAATATTACACTTGATCCATTTCTAAATAACATAAATCAGTCTTTCATGTTGCATTAAATGTAAACTGAAAGATAATTATTAAAAGTTAATGAAATAATTTCTGACATCATAACCTACAGCGATGTAAGGTTAGATGTTGTGCGAAAATGTTTATTTCTGTCATTGAGGACTTGGACTTGAGTAAAACAACTAGCAAACATTCCTGGCTCCTTTGACCTGAACCCATAGATGGAAAGTCTCTAAATGAACACTCACTCCTAGGATATACAGCTTGAAATCTCTTCTAGTTTTATATATTTTTCCTCTGAGTCCGGCCCTTTCCGATAAAAGGTCATCAGGTTTTTGACGGCCTCTTGTCAAGTGGAGGAGAAAAAAGATGTAAAAAGAAAAATCTCCAGCAGATGAAACAGTTTCTTTGCTTTTAAGAAAGAAATTGAATCCAGCAAAGACCTGACACAGGATCATCCCTCAGTTGATCATCTACTGTTTGCCAAGTTTCACTTAGTATCTCTCTGGAAATCAGTGTCTTTTATCTAAAATACAATTTTCAGTCTGTCAGACTGTGTTATATTTGCCATTTTACACTGATTAAACTAAAGAAAGGGGAACAAATTGTTTTTGTGACAGCCTGTTGGTAAAAAGTGCCCAATTTAACTTTTAATTTAATATCGATTTGCTAACTTGTCTGTTATGTGTCAGCTCAACTCTTATTCATTCTTCAGTCCAGGAGGCGCTGCAAGCCTGGATGAAATGTAAGCTAGCCTTGGATTTTTGAGTTTACATGCTCTCAACATGAACATATTGGTTTCTGGGCTGTGAAGGATTTATCCGAGTCATTCTTTTCAAGTCTGGAATGGTTATTCAACAACACATCATCAGTGCAGTTTAAAAATGACAGTTGGTTTCATAAGTTTTTGTCTTTTTTGTTGTTATTCACTCAAAATGTATACACAGTATTTATTCAGTAAGTATTTTTGGTTTAGTTTCTTGTGCAAATATCTTAGTTTTGTCTTGTTTCAAGTGTATTAACTTACAAATAGCTGTTCACCAAGATATAGAAGGTTGTTTTAAGTAAATAATTCCTTAATATTGATGTAAAGATACTAGTTTTGTTCACCTATAACATTAGTAAAATGAATTGTTATAAGATAAATAATCTGCCAGTGGAACAAGTACTTTTTCATCAATATTAAGGAATTATTTACTTAAAACAAACTTCTATTTCTAATTGACAAGCAGTTATATTTTAGTTTAGTTTTTGCAGTGTGTAATATTTAGTTAAGCATCCCTCAACCAGTCTTTTTTTGTCACCACCTATTATCTTTTTGCATAAATCCTGCAAGATATTTGATAAATTATTAAAATACGTTGGTTTACTGCAGAGCAACATCCTGTTGGTTTCACTTTTACACTGTAAAACATTTGAAAGCGGTTTAAGTTGAAAATGAAAGTCCACCTGCTGCCTTAAAAATGCAATTTAGGTCAAAAAGAAAATTGTTTTGGTTTTAACTCAGAAATTAAAGTTCATGTAGTTGATTTAACAGAGACAAGTTGTATAAATGTTGTTTTTTAAGTTCATTAATCTTGAATTTTAACTTAATTTAAACCAGATTATTTCACAATATTCAAGAAAAAAAACTGCCCTCACCTAGTTAAAGATTTCTCTATTATTTTACTCACAATATCAAGTTAAAATAACCACTTTTTACTTTAGGATAATTACAATTTTTGTTTCAAATTACATTAACAAAATTTCTGATCAGATAATGAATTTTATTAAACATCACAACGAATTCAGCTCAAAAACATTTAGTGTGAACAGGACAAAAATAAATATTTGCCTTAATAAAACACAAGAGTCAGATCAATGTAACGCACTTCCATCTCAGGATACAAAAACATGCCGCTAAGCATTCTGGGAAATAGTTCCCACTCTTGTCTTTTAAGTGCTAACCTAAAAACTGTTAATAAAATGTTAACACAACTTACTACTGTAATTTTATCTTCCACAAACTCACATTTAGGCTCAAAATCTAAAACTTGCTAAATTTATTTGACTTAAAGAGTAAAGAATAGCAGACAACTAAATATGACTCAAATGTTTTACAGTTCATTTTCGTCTTATACATGGAATATTTCTTAATTCTTCCCATTTTTATTTTTTGTGCGCCACAGTTAAATGCATAAGAGGTTGTCTTGAATTGCTTTTTTCAGTAAAACTCTCCCCTGTTCAAATCACACATGTAAAAGTTGATTTTATTATGTCTGGCTTTGTGTCCCACCAATCACTACTGACCGTGGGGTGATCAGCACCTGACATTTCCACTAAACACACCGGCTGCAAGGTCTAGAAAGCAGTCGGGGTCATGTTACAGCAAATGAAACAGTCAATATCTGGTATTACACCCTCTGCCACGTCCAATAACACAAAGCCTCAAATAATTCAGCGGCTTGTTATTAAAAAAAAAAAAAGAAGTAGGCAGCTTTGGTGTGTTAGACACCAAATGTCAGTGGATATTGTGCTCACAGGGATCCATACCTTCCTGTTGAGCATTTAAGCCAAGCAGAGGAACGAAGGATTTTTTATCCCTCAAACTTCTTCTGCCTCAAACGTCAGAGTATTTTTCTGGATTTTATGTGATGGACCAGCACAGAGTAGTGAATAATGGTGAAAGGAAAGTCAAACTTTGACAAACAAAATCTCAGCTATTGCTGCAATTATAGCTGCAAGTCCTGAGAGTACACCGAAGGCTGTTGGGAGATAAATTGTCCTAGAAATGATGGCAGTAAACAATAATATTTTTGTTTTGGGTCTACTTTCAAGATATATGGGTTTCCCCCAGTGTGTTATAAGCCTGGCGGGCAACCAGGCTTTACTTGTTCCCCACCAGGTTAAGAATTGTTTATTTATTCAAGTCTTTTTAAAATGTTTGCATTTTTTAAGACTTTTTAGTTGGTGTTCAGGTATTAATCTTTCAATTCTTAAGTAACACATAATTATCAAGTGATATTTTCCAATTTCCTGTCAACTAAAAACTCTTTTTTTAACTCAAAAACACGACTGATGAATGACTGCCCTATCAACTTTACAAAATCAGTACAGCCAGATGCTTTTCCCAGATGGCAACATTCCCCCTCTGAACAGATACCTGAGTCCTAAAATCAGTATTTCGGAGCTAATTGTTGGTTTTTCTTAATGCCTCTCCAGTAAGGGGATATATTGCTGCATGGAAATAGGCTGTTGGGAAGACTGATGGCCACCATAACGCCAAACGCGTCATTATGAGACGGCCGTGAATCATAAACAAATGGCATTACAGTCAAAAGGTGCTTCAAGAGTGAAGGAGAAGATGAGTGTCCTGTCTGGCTACATTAAATGAAGCAGTTAGCGTCTTCCACTGATGATAAATCTTATGTGCACTGGATCAACATGTGCTTATAAACACCAATAGTCTGTCATTGGGTCCCTTTCCTTAAAATTTACCTACGAAGGAGTAAAATAACAGCACTTTTCTCTCATCGTCGCCTTCTGTCATTGTAGCTGCCGTGAAAAAGCGGTGGAGCGTCTCGGTCATTCGTCCATGATCTATGTTGATGACGCCGACTTTCCCGCACCCAACTCCATCTGGAGTGACCTTAGTCATAACCCGGTCTTACACCGCTAGCTCCAGTAGATCCCATCATTCATCATGACGCATCCTTTAAATTGGCCTTCTGACAATGACTTCCACGTCACAAATTAGTAGCCCAACAGCTACATACATACGGAAATAAACAAATAGCTGTAATTATCTGCAGGCAGGGTGGCACTATTAATCACAATAATGGGTCGAGCCAAGGTGGCGGAACCGTTAAAGGAAGCGTCCCATTATCTGGAGGTTTGGGACGCAGTGTCAGCCCACATGTTTAGTCACACTCTGTCAAACGAACACCAACAATAGAGAAGAAGAGTCTACAATCGAAGTTGTGAGGATTTTAATTAATATGAATTACTTTTGAATTTGTAAGTCCAAAAATGCAGCACTTGCTCAGCATCGTTTAGATTAGACTCACTGACCAATAAGGCGTATCATTTATGATTTATTGTTATAAATGTCTTTTGATTTGTCTTTGTTACAATAAATTCCAATGAACGATGTTTAAAATTTTCCAAAACTGACAGTGTTGTCCAATCAACAAGTTGAATTGTTGATTTCAGCTACTAGTGCTTTACATAATAAAAATATAAAAATATAAAGTCATAGAAGAGACCACACAGTCAACAATTGAGAAAACCATTAAATATTACATTTTCCAAGGTGATTTAGTTTTTCTACAGCAATATTTGTGTTTGTTTGGCTAATATTGCTGTGCCATGCAATCATAACCATAGTTACCTGAATAAAATAAGAAACAAGCAGTTTTTATTGTCACTTTTATCGTTATCACGATACTATTGTGATAAAACTTTACGTCCGTATTCAAATCTTCTTAAACTAGAGAAAGTAATTGTCTTTCTTTAAGCTGTTTTCATTGTCATTTCAAATGTTGAATGACTTTAACTGGAAAACAAACTTTTATTAAACCTGACAAACTGTAGCAAACATTTTCAAAGCAGGAGTGACGCCCATTTGTTAAGCGAAGACGTAATTTCTTTCTTGGGACCTTCCATAATGGTGATTTAGTAACAAATGCTGGTTTTAACAGTTTTTCCAGTTATTATATTAGATTTCCACAACAGAATGACCAGTAATATTTTTTTAGATTTCTTTTTCTGGTATTTATGTTAGAAACTGTATGGTTTTTTACATAATTTGTCAACATCCTTTACATATTCAAGAACTTTCACACATAATGTTTTTGCATTTAGTGTATAATATGTAGTGGAGGCTTTAAAGCTAAAATGGAAACTATTTGCTTCCCATTCCTGACAGGAGGAGTAATTACATACCAGCTAGCTTGTTTGTGAATAATCTTACTTGGTTTTTAGCTTCTCTTATCAAACTGTTTTTAATTACTGGAGATTTTATCGTGTACGCTGATAACACACTCCTGCATCAAGGCTATGGATTTTCTTTAAGACTGTGACTGAGTGTTTGGATGTAAGAGTAAAAGATCTTGACCAATTAAGTTTGTGCGCTCCTTTTTTCTTTTTCTTTCAGAGAGTCAGCTGGAATTGAAACTACAGAATAATAAGATTCCAGTAGTGTTGAAATTGTATTGAAATAATCGTCAAATTATTCAGTAATTGAATAACTGGCTTATACAAACTCAAAAAATGCCAACTGCTTAAAGAATAACACATTCAAATCAGCAAATAAGAGAAAACTGGACAAAAATATATATATTTAGCATTTAATATATAAATAAAATAAAAAAAAGATATTATGCCCAGAACTCAAGTAGTTTTAGCTGCAATTAGTGCAAATTATGTAAAAAACAAAATATCGTATTAAGCAACTTCTGCTATTCAAATATTAATGCAAAAATTAATCAAATAAACAATGTTACTGAATTTTAGACAAAATGTTTAATTTCTTCTTTCAAAATGTTTATTTGCATCTTTTAATTTGTTTAAAATATTGTATAAAAAAGGCTCAAGGTTTCCCAGAAAACTTGCTAAGCCTGGTGGTTGAGTGTCATCCATCCAGCAGCCCGTCGTGTTTTTGAGTGTAAAAATGCTTAAAGTTGACAGGAAATTTGAAAATATCACTTCATAATTATGTTATTGAAAAGATTGGAAGATTAATACCTCCTGAACACCAACTATAAAGTCTTAAAAATGCTAACATTTTAAAAAGATTTGAAAAAATAGGCACTGCTAAGTTTGGTGGGGGCACAAGTAAAGCCTGGTGGCCCGCCAGGCTTAAAATACACTGGGGGGAAACCCTGAGGCTTAAGAATCAGTAAAATGTCGTAGTTCTTTTTAACCGACTAATTATTTGAATAATTAGTAAAATAATCACGTACTAAAATGATAGTTGGTAACTGTGTTGTTTAGGACTAAAAACTGAAGCACGTATCTTAGATGATCTGATAAGTCTGAACCTAAATATTAGTAAAAACTTTAAAACGGCAGAGTATATTTAACTGTAATTTATCTGAGGCAAAAAAGAAAAATCTGATGTGCACATTAGTCTGACCATGACTGCCTTTTAAAATATGCAACACTGTTATCACAAGACCAATCTCCAGCTCGACTGAGTCCTAATTTCCCTCAATGCAAGCTGAACATGTCCTTTCTTTGTGACCCTTCCTGTCTAATAGATGCCCGTTATTGTCAAACGTAATATCCAGAGAAAAGCTCATGCTGAATTGGAGAGGGCGTTACAAAGCTAAATGTGGTGCGGAGGCGCTCCTTACACTTTCTAACTGATGATGTGTGAAAGTGCCTCTTAAATTGAACTTTCTGTTCGTGAACAACTCCTTTCAATGTCATCTTTTCAACCTTTTCTGTTTTAACATTTTCTCAGTATTTTCAAATACCAGCCAAGGCTCCATCTCCTCCGCTGACCTAATATAGCCCACTCCTGTGAATTGTGCTGCACCTAATGACTCAAAGAGTATAATGATGGCTCATTTCAAACAGTTCAGCTCTCACTCTGCAGCCTGAATGGTTTTCACATCTGTTGAACATGCAATAAATAGTCGATAAAAAATAAACTCTTAATGTCAGATTGTTGCAGCTTCATTTGATTTAAGTTCTTTACATCTTTAAATACGGTTACTGTTTTAATTTTGCCACATTATGCTTAATATGAAGCCACCACTATATATATTTTTAATGCAAAATTATAAAATAACTTTAGTATCGCTATCAATCATCTTTTACAAGCGACACAGGAAGTATTTCTGTGTCTTTTTAACCATATTTCTTTCCTGGGTGAAGTTAGCATTAACTATTTGTACTCAGTTTCCAGTAGAAATTAGTCTGAGCTCCATTTATCACACATAGACCTGCCACAGTAATCAATAAATCAATTAATATCATGATCATTTAAAACAAACTCAATAATTTTCATTTGTTTTTCTCTTGTTCTACCAAAAGTTTGGTGCTTTTGTCTCAACTCGCTCTTTTCTTGAAGGACAGTTTTGTTTACAGAGACTCTAATTAATTTTATTTGTTGTTTCTGTTGTTTTGTTTATTTATCCTGGATATTTAAAATGTCTTCCTTTTCCAGTATTTTAATTTAAAGCTTACTGATCTTTGAGGATGTGTTCTTCCATTATTATGCGTCAAAGAAAACACAAAATTGATCAATAAAAATATTACAAAAAAACAACCTAAAATCAGCTACAAAATGGAAATAAAATACTTAAATACACAAATTAAACAAACTGTTTTTGTTAGACAGAACATTAAACGCTAAATGTCTTTACGTCATGAAGTTAGCACATCATGATAAAATGTATTTTCTTGGGCAAGATTGTTTTATTAATATTATTGTGAATGATATGATATTATCGTTTATCGCTTTAACTACTGGAACAATTTATTGTCCAGCAAAATTAGCTTTTAACAGACCTAATTATAAAATCTTACCAAATAAATCGAAATGTCTTGGTACGCTTGAAATATAACAAAACTAACTTACAATACATGCAACTTTTCAGCAAATATAGCCGCTTATTTAGAGTCAATTATTCATTAATATTGATAAAAAGTACTGGTTCAACTGGCAGGTTATTTCACTCATTACAAGACATGTTTCCCAAGTGAATTTATTGACCAGTGGAACTAGTAGTTGACTATTATTATTCCCAAAAAATATGTGAATGTTGCGCATTTACCTTTCCACATCCTCTCTAGCAACTCTGTTGACTTTTTAGCTCAACCTGATCTGAAAGATAAATTTCCTTTCTTAGTTTTAGCTGCTAAAAGGTTAGAAGAAACACATCTTCCTGTTTGTTTCCGGCACCTAAACATCCAAAGGTTCAGTTTGACAGGATTTCATTTCATTCCCTTTTCTATCGTCCACTTGGAGTTGAAGTATAGGTTCAGATTTTCACCGCCATTGACGCTTTATGGGTCCAACAAAGGGCGCGGCGCCAGCTGAAAGTGAGGCTCCTCGTTTGTCCAATGATGAGTTGAGAGGCAAGCATGACACTCTGGTTAAATTAAACGTGAGAGAGTGACAACACATTCAGAGGTGGTCATTTTGAAAGCGATCACTGTAATCACACACTTGCTGTAATTGGCAATCCGATGCAACAGCAATTTCAATCAAAGCAGAGGGCTGGAGCTCTGGCTATTTGTTTATCAGACATGTGAAGAGAGAGTTGTGTGTGCTTATTTTCTAAAGGACAGGGCTGACTGTAAGTGGTGTTTAAAACCAATTTTAGCTGCATTTCCCCCCTCAGACTTGTAATTTTGAAATTAACCACAGCCTGGCATATACGTATGTTTGCTCCTTCTTTTTCTTCTTCCTACAACCATGGATGCATTAGTTTGAAAGATGGCAGCCTTTTGTACGTTAATGTTTGTTATAATTATCAGAGAGCAATTTTGAATAAAAATAAAGTTGTTTTCTGAAAGCTGGAGAGAGGGAAATAAAAAGACAGTATGGAAAAGCTGCATTGAAACTTAAAAGGACTTCAAGCAGAACACCCTGAAAAAGTCCAAAATTCTGGTTGAAAGTTTGAATCTACTCTTCATAGGCATTGATCTCTGATTTTCTGTATTGCAGAAGCTCAGTATTAGCAGCTTTATCCATTTTGAAACCAGTTTTAATTAAGTTTAGGGTCATTTTCCTGTGGGAACATAACATGCAACGTGGACAATCTCTTTCTTTTTACTGACACAATGCAAAACCAAACTAAACTTGTTCTGCAACACCAAAACTCAATAAAAGTTAAATATCTGTCACTGCAACTAAATCAAGGGTCTGGAGGACAACTTGTTGCTGTATTCATTCCTTTTTTAATCCAATTAAGTAAAGAGAGCAATGAATAGTTGATGTTAAAGAGAAGTTTGTTTCTATCCAGGGAGTTGGACAAGGCGACCATACTTGAGAAGGAAGTGATTCCACAAGGACAGATTTAAATTTCAGAATAAATGTTTGGTACACTTTGCTCAATGACACCTAAGCTATAAGTTCCCCAACTCCACCGCTCCAAAAAGATGTTGCTTGAGCTGCTAGAGAAGAAAAATCCCCTTTAATCGAACTCTGGTTGGTTTTTCTAGGTTTGGTCCGTTGTGGAGGTGTGAATGCATAATCGAACTCTGATGGGAACCAAAGAAGACTCTGGCCTGCCTAACAAACCTCGGTCTAGGAGACCATGTCAAAAGCAGGAAGTAGACTACATCTCAAGGCATTCTGGGTAAATACAACCAAAACAAACACATGAAACTAGCGCTAGAGGGAGAAATGGCAACCGCAGTTGTAGAGATCTCACAGCCACTAAAATCTGGTGCCCCTCCATTTTTGTTTACATTTTGTGAAGGAAATTGCGTTCAGTGTCTTCAGAGGTTTTTATGTCGTTTCCTTCAGTGTCTCTTGGTTTAGCGCCCCCACAGTTGAGGAGGGAAACAGATTTAACAGATAGTTGTGTGAAAACACATTTAGTCTTTTGGTGAGAAGAATAGTCAAATATCTGGGCAACCCTTTATTAACGGATCAGGGATATTTACTCCAATATCTGTTGGGTTTAAACATATAATCACCTGGAAATGGACAGACCTAAATTATTGACTGGATATGAAATCCTGACAGTAACTGCTGCATTTGCCACATTTAAGCTTCATTGTGCCTCTTCCAGACGTCACCATAAAACATTATTTTGCAAATCTAACCCACCCACCGAGTGGCAGCTCTTTGCTGCGTCACTAATCACTTCAGGCACCAGTATTCTCCTCAACGCCAAAATAACAAAACCTGATTTCTGCGTGATGCTTCTCTCAAAGGACTTGCGCTCGACTTTAACAAGAGTGCAACATGGCTTTAGAAACAAAAAGTAATTTCTCAGCCGTTCAGCAAGCCTAATTTGTAAGCAGAGCTCAGGGAAATCTGCATGTTAGCGCTGAGGCAGGAGCTGCTTCATTGCTCATTCTGCGTCTGCAAGGGATACATCCAGGCAAAGCACTTGATGTAATCTTGATGAGGCAACTGCATAAAATATTTGTAAAACACAGAATATGCAGACAAGACTACGGTGTACTGCATCTGTTCTGCTACTTGTGCATCACATTTTAAAAACGGAGACAGCAGATACATGGAAAGAAATGCTCTAAAGCCCCTTTCAGCTCTTCAACAGCCAAAAACTTATATTTAAACAATCCTTATTGGTAATAAACTAGATTAAGACGGCAGAAACACTTACATGTTACAGATAATTATAAGGTTAATACAGATATTTAGATTTATTGTGCTGTTCTGTCATGATAAGTTTAAAAGTTAAGGTACTGCATGACGATAAAACCAAAATAAAACAAAAACAATGATGCTGCCAGAACATTTTCAGTGAGAAATTCTGATTTTTCTTTCAAATTAGAGACTTGCAGTGTTACTCTTTTCATTTCTTCTACAAATCAATAATGATAAACAATATTTTTTATTTTTTTGGGACAAACAAAAACCCTTAGCCACCAGTTGCAGAAAAGACCAGATTAAAATCTCATTATCTAAGAAAGATTTTGTGCAAAAAATTTTAATTTAACATGTTTTGTTTTGTCAAGGAATTATAACAAGTCACCTTTTAACATTTAAATTAAGAAAAACATTTTTTTAATCCAATTAATCATCAGAAAAATTAATACTAAAATAATAATAAGTTACAGCACTTTTTTAAAGATGCTTGATTTAAATAACTAAATAAACCAAAACATTTATAGTTTTATATCTCAGTGAGATTAAATTGAGATTTTTTCTCATCCAACATAAAATTGCACAAGGTTTCCAGTGCAGCTAATATAAAATAATAAAGTCGGCTCCAACTCCCAGGATCCCGGTTTATTCGGCGGAACAAGCTGCACTTTTGTTCCTGCGTCCACGCCTGAGCGGATCAGAACCGCTGCTCCTGCAAACACAACACCAGGCAGGTGGGCTTAATGTTTTAGCTGATTGGCGTTTTACAACAGGCGACACAATTTCGCACGTCTCCATCAGGGCTGTGTGTGTTCCTATAAGTGAGAACATTGCTATTGATTCGTCTTTTTCATCCCGGCTGAATAAAACTAAACCTCTTAAGGGACTGAGTTTCAGTTTAACATCAGAAGAGAATAAAGGAGCAAGTTCTGCTCGTATTCGTCTCGCTCACCGAGAAAATCCTCCGTTTTCCTGCGATACAGGTTCTTCTACCTTCTGAGGCATTAATCATAATTTAATCACAAAGGTTTCAGTAGATTTTCTCCATCCTGGAGAACCTGAGAGAAGGTTGAAACCTGTGTTTGGTGCTTGGAAACACAGAAATCTGTGAGGTGAATATATATTTATAAGGTCCAGGTACAGACTGTGACGCTAGAAGAAACAGAAATGGCGGAGAATAAAGCTGATTCAGGCCTTCAACAAGCAGCTACAGTGTATTAATAAATTAGATTACAAGACGTATCGACTGAATTCGCTTTCAATAAATGTTTTTTTCCATCGCTGATGGAAAGTGTTAAATTACACCATAATAAATTAGTAGAAAACTTTTTCCACTTGATAATTGGATTTTTAGCTTTTGAAGATTTAATTTTTGGAAAATTTTTTCACCTGCCAACTTTTGGTTTCCAAAATTCAGGGCCGCCATTTTGTTTGACAAGTTTTCAGAGTTTCTCTTTATTTCGTCTTTGAATTTAGGTCAATAATTAGGGCAAGGCGACCATTTTATTTCTTTTTTTGATCATAGGAATGAATTCATAATATTCCAAGAATACAATCGTAATGTTAGCAGAATCAAGTAATATTTTTATAAGACTTCTAACTCAAAACGTGTCCAACAATAAAAAAAAATTATATTAATTTTTCCTCATTAAAATGATTTTTCTCTTAATTTTAATAAATTATTTTGGTAAAATTGGTAAAATATTCTTCTAATATAGAAATTCTTGTAGCCTGCATTTACTAAACAAAACATTTCCACCTTGGAAACGTTTTTCAGTTTTGACATAAAAATTAAATTAAACCTTTTTGACTGAATTCCCAATCAATCATTGATTTGCAGAAGTTTTCCCACCTCTGGAACGTTTCTGTGTATTTTTATTCCCAGATTACATTCCACCCGTGTCTTTTATTGCTAATTCTCCTGATCTTTGTCTGAATTTAATTTAAAAAGGCAATAAAAACACTCCTACTAAATCACTTGAGCAGAAATTAATGGTGTGGTTTTACAGTTTTGATGTTTCCGTACTAATGAGCAGAAACTAATAATCCCATAAAACAAGCGTTTTATTGGTATTTTATGGACGTACCAGATTCTCTCTCCTCGATTCCTATCTAATTTTACAAATATATCTGCATCTTTTGTTGAGTTTTTTAAATCTATCCACTGTTTTTACACACAATTTCACCAAATTTTTAAATATTTTAAATATTTAATCATTGTGTTTCAAGTGTTTGGATATTCTGCTGCAGTAATTAAGATGATAATTGCATATCTTTCCACTTTTTTCTCTGCTTTAAGCTGCTATTTTCTTTAGAAACTTTTAAACATTTATATTTCTGATTAGAAAACAGTATAAACATTTCTAAAAATACAAAGAAAACTCACCTAGTCATGCAAACACGTCTATAAATCCAAAATATTTGTGGAAAATTCACTTATTTGAGAATCTTGGTAGAAAATCTGAAGTGTTTTTATTTTCTTTTTCTTTTATTTAATGTGTCCTGATTTGATTTTAAAAAGCTGTTTGGTTTTTGAAATATTTCTTTTATTTTCTACTTATTTAACACTTCTGCAGCGTAAACCGTTCTCATTTTCTCTGCAGGATCTTTCCACAGTTGTCTTTATTCATTTTTGTATTTCAAACCTTGATATTGTAGAAAATTGCAGCGAGTTGTTAACACCTGAGTGGAGGGATTGTCATGAAATAAAGAAACGTGCTGCGACTCGCTGCAGAAAGGTGAAGCAAAGGGAGAAGTGGGAGATGTTTACTGTGAGAAGGAAAACAGTTCAGATGGGATTAAGCAGATTAGCAGGCGATGTGGAGGATGCACAAGCTTCCTATGCAGCCTTCAAAGTCTGCAATTTGCTTTCACCGTTTTAAGGTCTTTTCTCTCCCCAGTTTCTAAATGTGCCATTCCTTCACCCTTCTATCTATCCTGTATTCCTTCCTTTCCTTGTGTCCTTTCTTTCTCATCTGAATTTCTTAATTCTTTCCTTATTGACTTCATTTTGTCCTCCTTTCTTGTCATTTATCTTCTGTTCTATCTCCCCGCCTCCTTTTTCATTTTATATGCCTTTCTTTTTTTGTGTCCTAACTACTTCCTTCTCTGTCTTCTCTTCCTTTCCTTGTGTCCTTTCTATCTTCACTTTATTTCCTTTATCCTTCCTTGTTTACTTTTTGTCCCCCTCCTTTCTTGTAATTTATCCAACCTTCCTTGTGTCCTATCATCTTGCCTCGCCTTCTTTCTATCCTTTTCTATGCCTTTCCTTCCTCCCTGCACTGTTTCCTTTCGTCCTTCCTTCCTCCTCTCCTTCCTTCTTTCCTCACTCCCTCCACCCTTTCCTTCCTTCCATACTCTTTCCTTTGTGTCCTAACTTCTTCCCTTACCTTCTGTTCTGTCATTTCGTTTTATCCATGTTTTTCCTTCCTTCTATACATCCTCACTGCTTCCTTTTCTGTCTTTTCTTCCTTTCTTTGTATTCTTTTCCTCTCATCTTTATTTCCTTTCTTGCTTTTCCCATTCCTTTCTTTCTAATCTTTTTCATCATTCTTTCCTATATCCATTCTTCTTTCATTCCTTTCTTGCTTCCTTATTCACTACATTTGTTCCCCTCCTTCTTTGTTTCTTGCCTTCCTACCTCACCTCCTTTCTTTTTATCAAAAATCATAATTAGTTACTGGCTTCAAATCTTAAATTAATGACTCTTATTCCTTTAATGTTCTTATATCCAGTTCTTATTGGAGCTGCACAGTTTGCTATAGTTTGGCTTTAATCAATGCAGTTGAGCTACCGGTGAAAATCAGACTGTCTGACCAGAGAAGCTTCATTTCTAGTTAATGTGCCAGAGTCTTGAATTCAGCCAGCTGGCGCTCCAGAGTTCTCCAAAACTTCCTGGGCCAACTGGACTTTGTTGCCATTGCGACACAAAGGAGCCAAAACATCCTAGAGCCAACAGAACATGAGTAAAATATGAACCGACAATTATCCTGGAGTACAATCTGCTAGAGAGAGACGACTGTGTGAGTGTGAGCTTGCAAGGTCCAGATGTTGTTTTGGATCGTTATTCTGTTTCTGTCTGAGCTGAAGACGCCTTTTGGTGACTGTAAGAATAATCTCAGCGCCCTCGCCGGGACGCAGACGATCCAAATTGTACGTGACTAAAGCCTCGTTTGGCTTGGGAGCGAGAGCGCAGCGCCCCCAGGATGTGTGAAGTATTAGCAGGGAGCTGCAGGGCATGCTGGGACATTTTCAACACTGTGGGTGAGGCGTGAATGTGTTTCACAACAAGAGCGTGTAATCGCTTGGGATGCGTGTCCATGCGAGGCTAACAGGTAGCCTGGCGCCCAATTAACTCTGGACGTAAAGTCCATTTCTCCCTCCTTTGTCTCCCTGAGGACGACAATCACTCCGAACGTGCATGGAATGAACAGCATGGAGAAACTATTGTTTTTGCAATAATATATATATTTGTTCATTTTTATAACAGAAAAAAAGTATATTATGTTGCTTCCTATCTATATTTTTTTTACAATATTTGATTAACAAGATACAAATTTATTTAAACTTCTAACCTCAAATTAAAGCTGTAGTTCCTAACTTTTACAGAAAAAAATGTTTTTTGACATATTTGTTAAAATTATCAGTATAACATAAGACAGATAATCTGAGCTCTTCTGTGCTCTCAATGCTAACTGCAGAAATACACCACTCAGTCAGAAACAGCCAATCAGAGCCAGGAGGAGGGTCTTAGCGTTGTCAATCACTCTCGTGCCCTTTCTGTCTGCTGTCACAGCTGGTACACCAGAACATAGCCTGTCTTAAATGCTAATAATAGGTAGCACAGCCACCGATGATGGCAAATAAATGGTTTTCCTATAACAATAAGTTGTTTCTCTGCCATTAGCACATTTAGCAACAAGTACATGAGGTTGATTGACAGCGCTAAGACCCTCCTCCTGGCTCTGATTGGTTGTTTTTGGTTGGAAGTGGTGCATTTCTTCAGACTGCAATAATTTACAGCAGTAAATTGTGTTTCTCTCATGTTATTAGACTTAGACAGCCCTTACAAATTGTTAAAAAGTGCTATCAAGTTGAAACTTAAGGAAATTGTTGAGTGTTTATATTTCAAAACAGAACCGCATTAAATGCATTTTGCTTCCCAAACTTACATATTTCCATTTGGACTGTTTTTTTTTCCTGTTCTGGCATGGCACCGCCATCTTTATTTCTATACTAGCTGGATCCACTTAAGGATGTTCAGCAGTGCCCTCTGCTGGGTGGAGTTCAAACTACAACACTAAAAGAAAGATTAAACAAAGTACATTAAAAATAGGCTTTTTAAAGTTTTCCATATGGTTGTAGGTTTTTACAGTAAAAAATTTAAAAATTGCTCTAAAATAAAATTTTATTTTTAACCATAAATGCATTTCCAAGAAATAAAAAGCAACTAAATCTCATTATAAATATGTCTTTTATTATGAACGGAAACAAAATCAGAAATCAGAAAATGTATTTTCTTTAATAAGGTAAAGATAATATTTTTGTTATATTAGCTTCGTTTTCTTGATGCTGAGTTATTTCTGCATGTTTGTCCCATGCTTTTAACCTTTATCTGCTCTAAATCCCGGCTTTGCAGGTCCTGTTACCTGTTTCCTCTCCTTTCAGGTTTCCTCTCTGAATGCTTTCAGGCTATTCCCAGTAATTAACCTCTGGATATTTGGACCGTTTTCTTCTGATCTCTTGCATACAAACTCCTCTGTATTCTCCTTTTTTTTTTCTGCTGCTGATCTTGCGTGTGATAGGCCGATATTTCCTTGTAGTAGCAGAGGTGAAGAGGTAAAAAGCCCTGAAAGATGTCCTCCAGGGCCACTTCCTACTGTCACAGCACGCACAACAAAGCAAGCTGCCCTGAAATGACCTGCCATTTCCTGCAGAGGAAAACAGCCTAATGGCCGTCTCTCTCACTTTTATGCCACCATTAGATTGACAACATGCTGCTACCATTTAATGTTGTGGAGACATTCATGTTCTGCTCTTGGGCTGAGAGATTTTAGTCACGGACAAGCTTTACACAAACCAGATAATTGCTAAAAGTGATGCTGAAACACGTAAAAAGGACTGTCATTCTTAATAATTTATTGATTTTCTTTCCTTTTCCCCTATTATTCATGACCTATTTTAACTTCTCAGTGCACTATATAGAATAAAGAAAGGAAAAACATCCTATTCTTTCCTATTCTTCAACCCCTTTCATATTTTACTGAAATATCTAAAGTTTTTATGATCACAACCTTATTTTTACTCATCAGGTCCATTTCTTCTTCCCCTGCTGGGATTCAGTATTGTTCAGACTCTTCTCATTTCCTTTCAACTTTACCACCTTTTACCTGACAAAAGCCAAATACTAGACTGACGGACTAAAATCAGCTTTGAAGAGAAAGAATTACAAAGGATGGGAAATAAATGAATTATGGGATTTTTTTGCAATAATACAATGACATTACCATTTTCAAATTATGTTATCAAAGAAACCTATTTTCTTTCATAACCTAACTTTGTTTTAATGAAACAAAGTTGCATTTTTTGTCTTAATAAAAGGCAAATAGTTTTCTAACTTTATGGATCGTTGTTTTTCCAGTTTATTTGGTCTAGAAAATCTTTTAGTCTATTCCCAGTAACAAAAATGAGAACTTTCTTCAAGAAAATCTTTTTTTAGTTAAAGCTTAAAGGGGACACATTCAGCAAAAGTCACATTTTGCACTTTTCTGTCCTTTTATTTTGGTCTCTATTGCTATTAAAACAGCCCAAACACTTAAAAAACAAAATCAACCACCCAGCCGGGTTTTGGCAATAAGTTAATATTTTTTATGTTTAGGAAGTGAGGCGTTTCAAAAACTTTCTAAATGTGTAACAACACAAATCTCCAGGTTACCCAGCAACCCAAGCAGAGTTCCGCCCGTTTCCTAGCAACCAAACATGCAGAATTCCAGCATGTTTGGTCAGCTTGTTTTACCACTGTAAGTTGCTGGATGTTTATTTTTTTTAGCCCTGCTTAGTATGAAATTATAATTAAAAGAAAAATACCTAAAATTTCCATTAAAGAATTAAATTTGTCAATGAAATTCTTATGCTAAAAAATGACAAAAAGAACCGGCTAGAGGTTTTCTAGCAATTCAGGAATGCCTGAATTGCAGTTCAGGCATTCCTGAACTGCAATTTGAACAAGCAAATCCATGAAATGGTTTTTCAGCAGGATTTTAGTTGGCGGCCTTTGTAAATAGTTTGTTTGTTTTATTACATCATGTCATTCACTTGAATGTTTCTTTACGATCATAGTCCTCCATGGTAACATCACACACTCAATAGCCGTCTCCACTCAACAGAACGTCCTGCTGCAAGAATGCAATGCGGAGCTGTTCTTCCAGGCCTTAATGTCCCCAGATACCGCTCACATGGAGTCTAATTGCATCTGCAGAAAGCCTTGCCTCACCTCACAACCCATAGGAAACACAGTCAAACCATAGCAGATGCTCCACGACACCCCAGATGTTCTGTTGAAATGCTGCAAGCAGGAAAATCACCTACTAGATATTTGCCTGGTGGTCATAATGTTATGGCTGATACTCTCTTAGTGTATTTAACAAGCTGTTTACTGAAGCTCAATCTGAATTGTGATCTGTATGACATGCAAACAATTTTCCCCTTCCAGTGTAATCAGGTTGATGTAATTAATTTTCCATCTTGTGCTAACGTACACAGCAGGCTGCAGCTGTGAAGCTACAAAGGTATAATTTCACTCATCAGCCAAATTGGCCAACAGAATCACGCTGTCACATCTAATCGACAACAAAAGCTGCTTTTAAATGAAAAAGAGACAGCGTTAAACATCGAATGCAACAAAGCAAAAGGGGCCAACGCCAAATCGGTGCTGCCAGATTCTGACCAATCTCCTGTGGTCTCTAAAAAGAGTTTGATGTTAAATGATTGTTTTGTTTCTGTTGTACAGGGATGAGCAAACCTACTGTGAGACCGCCAACGGTGCTGGAAAGCATGTAAAGCATGTGAAGTTAGAAAACATGCAACAAAACCACAAGAAGACAACGTCCATCCAACCCAACAGATAAAAACAAACCTGGTGAGAGCAGAACAAAGACAGAACAATACAAGCATGAAAATATAACTTCCACAAAACATTAAATCAGAGGAGAGAACAAGTGCAAAAAGAAAGCACAAAAAATAGAAGATAAAACACAAAAGGAGCAAAAACCAGCTATGAAAATACAGAAAATAATTTTCCACCAGAACCAAAAATAAGCCACATATTAGGCAGAAGAAGGCATTAAGAAAATAAAAATAATTCAACACAGAGACGCACTAACAAAAATGAGTCAATAAAACAACATAAAAGTCAATTAAAGCACAAATAAATAACATTAAATATAAATAATACTTCATGAGAGCATCACTTTTCTTCTCATCTCCCTCAATATCCGCTTGATGTAACTATTAAAAGAATGAATGTGTGTAATTAGCTTTCTGTCACATATGATACACGTCTGTTTATAATATTTGAAATAAAATGTACCAACAACGACAGACATTTATTTAGTTTGGGGTAACTGGTTAATTTTCAGTAAGGGAAATTAAATATTTGCTGCATTTAAACCTACTAGAATAATTAGTTGAATAAAAAAACAGCTGATTATATAAACTTTTATAAAGCTTTTTTAAATCAACATGGTAAATTCAATCTGGAGAGACTCACACAGAGAAGAAAATAGCAGTTAAAAAGATTTAATGGTACAATTTCTTTGGCGCTCGGACCCGGCAGAAGACCGTGAGCCGAGGATCGCCGTGAGCAGGCGGTCTGCTCGGCGAGCTCGGGATAGTCTTCCCCCCGGGACCGAAACTGGTGGTGGAGCGGAGCTTGGAGAGGAAGAGCACAAGGGATCCTGGAGGACGACCCTCATGGTGAAGGTGGAGAAGGGGAGGAGGTGGGTCGAAGCACGGCTGACGAGCAGGAAGACCCCAGGGTAGCTTGGACTTTTGAAGGTGTCTTTGGACGACAATTGGCTGGAGCGGCGTGAAGCTCCGGTCCGGATTGGCTGCGGTCGGGCGTAGTGATTAGATGATGTGGTGAAGCTGGTCGAGTCTCCCAGTTTGAATTTTCGCCAAGGCTCCATAATACAGTTTATAATAATCTCCATTTGTTGTAAACTCTGAGATAGTTAAAATAACAATTAAGCTTCTTGTTACTAAATATTTCTTTAATATTTAATACATTTTTACTGCAGTGTTTCTTCACTTTATCCTATAACATCTGTAAGAAATTTTATCTTTATTTTGCCTTTCATTTTTCTTTTTTTGACAAAAGTTTTAAAAATCTGAATTTGCTTATTTTTGTACACTTTTTTTAATCGCCTGAAGGATTCATACCTCGATATTGTAACCGTTTTAGTCTTTTTAGTCCCTCCACGATTTTGTGATTACAAAAATGTTGTAATAAATGACAATAATTCATGATATAAACTAAAATATTGTTATAGTTTTAACAATAATGTTGTTAAAACTAAGACTTGACTTAGTTTTAGAAACTTGTACTTCCTTTTTAACAGTCTTTGCACGTTTTGTTTTGAACACCTGAGTACTCCTCAATGACGCTCAGTCATACTCTGAACTTTGACCTCGATTATTACACACAACCTTTCCTACCCTGAAAACTATAAATCACAAATCAGCCCAAAACGTCCTAGAGGACAACACAGGAGTAAGTTCTGCTTTCTCATTTTAGTGCCTAAATTCATACTTGTCAAAGCAAATCGGTACAAACTGCAAACCCAAATCATACAAGGCAAAATGTTCGGTTGTGTTAGAGATATTTCATGATTATTAGTTTTACCACCTGGTGTGTGTCAGAAATGGAAACATAACCTCAGAAAAGAATGGGAGTCGCCTCCTATTATTGCTCCGTTGGCGCTCTGCTCTTGCTCCAAAGCAATGATCCATCACAGCGGTGATTCATGAGCGCGTGACATGTAATGTTTTATATCGCTGCAATGAAACTTTTATAAATGTCACCCAAAACAAGGAGAGCAGGACCAGCAGGCGGGGCGCAGCTATAAATAGATGTAGAGCTCCGTTTGGGTGCATCCATGCAGATTATTAATCAGCTGTTCCAGGTAGAGCTGGGAGTAAAATGAAATGTCACTCGATCATGTTAAACGCTGTAATGGAGAGGTCAGTAGCTCTGTTTTTACTGTAATGTGACTACAAAATGAAGAGAGCAGTTCCCACCTAATGGGTGTGAAAAGGAGAGAAGGTGTTAGTGGGATAGGACGTTTGTCCGACCGAGTACTGAGGTCATTGTAGACTGAAGAAAAAAATAACATAGCCGCATGGAGGTGTAATTTTCCACGGAACAAAGCAGAGATTTACAGATTAATTTATCTTATTTATGTTTTCTCCAATGTCAAAATGTCAAAAATTTGAGAGAAGAAATGGAAAAGCTTTATTTGAAGGGAAGACTGACATTACACCTAACATGATCTGCATTTTCTTTAAAAATTCTTAATACGTTTATTGGGTTTTTAGAAAATATACATTCAACACTTACAGTATAAAATAAAATAAAAAACAGCACAAAAAAATAAATAAATAAAGGGAAAAAGTACAAATGCCTAAGGGTAAAATAAAGTTTGAATAATCCAACTCTAATACCCAGATAAAGTATTACTCTCTTATTAATATGTTTTATTAGGTGCTGTTCTTTTATTTTCAGCTTGGTTATTTTCTAAAAATTGCACAAACTCATCCTAAACTTTCTGATCTTATCTCCAAAGTGAGGCAGGAAGCCTTTTGTTGTTGGTCTGTCCAATGTTTAACTCTTATTATTCAGTAAATAATGACACTTTCAATGCAATTTTTGCTTTAAAGCTATGAAATGTTGAATCCCTTTTCTCAAATATTAGTGGATGTCTGTATGTGTTTGAACTTGAATCTCTATCTATTTTTTGACACTGTGTATTAAAGAAAACCCAGCATAAAATCAAACTTGAACAGCTAATTTTACTCGTTGTATATAAAGTGGAGAAAGACCAGATTTAATCTTAAAAAACCCAAACTGGAGCATTAAATATGGATGAAAACTTCTCCCCAAACCTGCATATTTTCATTTCACCACCATCGTTTCTAAAATGCTTCCATTAAATCACCCGTGGATGTCATGAAGATGCTCTTGTGTTCCGGGAAAAAACAACAGTAGAGTTTTATAATGCATGTTGCTGCAGTCATTTATAATTAGTGTGTCATCTGTTCCCTATTCCTGGTGAATATGGGAATTATAAATCTCATTTTACTAGAAAGTGTCTGCAGACTGAGAATGATAAAGCCTCCTAATAATGTTTGGTTTAGATCTCTCACTTCCAGATGCCTTTAGGCTATAAATAAACTGAATGAACATATTTGTAGTTGAGTTTCTGGTTCGCAATTGAACATTTTTTGACGACTTAATGTCACCGAAAACTAAATGTAAGCCACTGCGTGCTTTTTAAAAGTTTACAACAAAGAACAAAGGTCTAGTAAAAGTAACTCAGCAGAATGGTGAAATTCTTACCTAATAGTTGCGCGAGATTAATAACAAGAGGATCAAAAGTCAGTGTGGACTGAAAGAAATGACGGAAAGGCTGCTGTCTGTTTGATGTGGAGGCCTGGAGGGTCTAAGACAAAACAATGTTGCATCCGATTTCAAAAACAACAATAATAACCAAAACATTCTGAAAAACATGAAAACAACAGAGATAAGCAGAGAAAAACTCACAGCAGATCTGAACCACAATCAATTTTAAAGTTTTTAAGCAATAATACAGTATTTGTCACAAAACCTTAACAAGAAGAAAGCTAAGAGAAAAGCTCAACAAATGACACTGTTGGCGTTAACTTCTGCAGAAAAGTCTGGATGTTGGCGTCAGAAGTGACGGGACACAAACTGCTTTCATAATTCCATCATCATAATTTTCACCCACTGATTATATCCAGATTTATTGTAACTTTCTTCTTCTGGTGCAGAATTATGACACGTCTCACCTTGGTGACGGGCGGAATTCTGCTAGGGGTTGCTAGGTAACGGGCGGAATTCTGCTTGGGGTTGCTAGGTAACGGGCAGAATTCTGCTTGGGATTGCTAGGTAACAGGCAGCGTCTGCAGATTTTTGTCGTTACATTAAAAAATAAAAGTCGGATAAAACGACCGTTCAGACTGCAAACGCTTTCAAAACAATAGTTTGGTATCCAAATTAGTACCACGTATGGAAGAGGCACAGCTCAGATTTTCTGGGGGGTTCAAAAGTTCGTGATTGAATCGTTCAGGCTGCTGTGAAAAAGTAGGAAATTGGTTGCATAAGGGCAAACATTTTTTTATTAAAGTCATATTTGTCTGCTGTGTAAATGCAGTCTCTTTCATTCTCCTGGTGAGAGCTACAGAGGCATTCATAAAGAAAATTGCAGCAGATTATGAGTCTCTTAAGTACGCCGGAGATTAAGAAAAAATGATTAAATTACTAGAATAATGTCTTATGACAGTAGGTCAAAATAATATGTGATTAAAGTTATATTACGAGAATAAAATCATACAAAATACGGGAAAAATCATCATATGAGAATCAAGCCGTATTGCCACCAGAATAAAGTCGTAAAAATATGAGAAAAAACAATAAAGTAAAAATAATACGATAATAAACTCACCACCCCTCCAGACCCCATTAGATACAGAAAATGGATGAATGGATAAACTCACCTAAAACAAATAGTCATAATATTAATAGAATAAAGTAGTAATTTTATGGTAACTCCTACACAAAAAATTACAAAATAATTAAACGAGGAATGTTGAGCATCTTGTGAAGTTATACTTTGATATCAGTTTTACAAATAGTTTTAAAATCTTTAGACTTGTTAGCATCAAATTATTATCAATAATAATAATAATAATAATAAGAAAGAATCACAGACCTCCTAACGCTTTGATTCATTAAAATATCTTTTGATAGTCTTTTCATAACTTTATTCTGGCAATATTGTGTCTTTATTTTTAGATTATGATTATAATGTTATACAATTTTAACTTTATTCTCACAATTTAAAATAAAATCTCAATCTTATTACACTTTTGCTGTTCTATTCCTGTATTTTCTGCAGGACAATCCTAATTCAAAATCACAAGGTTTTTTCCATTTTACATTTATATTACTACATTTGTGCAAACCATTACTCAGCAGAAATCAGAGGGACCTCTAAGTGAAGGCTGATGAGCTTCCTTGAAATAAACTAATTAATAAAGAAAATCAACCTTCTGCTGAAGAAGAAATTAATCCACTTTTATGCTGTTAAAAACACGAGGCCAAATGTTAATGTCTGAGTGTGAAAACTGTGTGTTGCTCGTGTTTCCTGCACCACAAATGAAACACTCGTCTCATTTTCCTAATGTGGAATCAGTGGAAGGAAGCCAAAGCTTGACTCCTTTCATTTATTTATTTAATTCTAAATAAATTCTCGCCTCTGTGAGCAGTGTGGTCTCACCCACACTAACTAATATCTCTTTAATAATTCAGAGACCTGTGCCAGAGAAACCGGCTGAAAAATTAATGAAACAACACAAGTTTCTATATCCAAGTAATTAGCTTGAGTCCTATAAAGTCTCTGGGGTGGTTGACTGTGGAAACCTCTTCTAGGTGAGAAACTCAGGTTTAATTCGCCAAATGATTCACGCTGAAAACATCATGTTTATCTGTTCTGTATTTCTCTGGCTAAACATAAATAAGTTGTTTATCTCTATTAAAAAAAAAGCTATCGTTTGAATTTGCTGCCTTCAGCCTGGGAACAGTTTCATCTAATATCTAAGTTTATTTTTGGTCTTTGCTGTTGGTATTTATGAAAAGTGTGGAGAATTTTAGGAGAATTTAATAGTTTGTTTTTCCAGAGATGTTTTTACATCTCATAACCGACAAGATGATGAACTTCATAAGGAAGTGAATAATCCTTATTTTATAACAGTTAAATTTTAACGCATTGTTTTCGTCCAACATTTCCAATGTTTGTCTATCAGACAGACAGACAGAAATAATAAACTAAAGTTAAAACATGTCTATGTTTCCTATTTTATCCCCAGAGATCTGTATATTTTTTCCACAGTGTGACAGTTTTTTATTTCTTTATTTTTTTATTGTGGCCTTTTTCTGTGCGACCCAGCCTGGCAGTCAAGCAGAGGTCACATTGAGATAGTTACCTGACCAGGCCCGCGGACTCCCCACTGGGCCGCACAGTTTGCAGCCAACCTTGAAACGGCTCCAAATGTCAGCCAGCAGAAAATACTGAAACTGGGGCTTTACTACTGCAGATGATTAAAAGTTACTCTGGAAATCCTCAGACCTATAAGGAAGGATGATTAACTCTTTTGAACATCAGTTGTTTTTGATAAGCTGTCTTTTCGCTGAGTCGTATAAAAAAAAAAGTTAAAAGAAACCCTATTGCTTCTGGGAACGTCAGTCATTGTACCAATACTGACCCTCCTCCTCCTCCTCTTCCTCCTAAGCGGATCTGGGGATGTTTTGACGTTCTGCCAGCCTCGGTCAGCGATAAGCTTGACCCGGTCAATTCACAGCAAGATCCTTCACAACATTGTCTTTTCTTTAGAGAATAAGACAACAGTCTCTGTCCTTAGTGGATATCGTCACACCAATGCATCTGAATAACACGTTTTGCTTCTTTAAAGCAAATTCTTGAAATAAAATATTTAAAATCTTGTTAAATTTTTTAGGAGCTTTCACTGACAGAAATTAAGCCTCAGAAAAACACTTGACTCTTGCGGCATAACGACTCCCTACTCCGACTTCTCCAATTTCTCCCCATTCAGTTCATATCAGCGTTTCTATTTTCACACTTTGAAACATAAACATCCAAATGTGTCACAAATCGATAGCTTTCCTTCAGGGCTTTGTATTTACCAGCTACAGATAAAAAAAAAAAAAAAAAATAGGACCTCAAATTGCTCCAGTTTTCTGTAATTTCTCCTGTTTTCAGCAATTATAGTTCATGTTCCTGCAGGCTTTCTCCAGTTTACTCAGTTCAAAGCAGAAAAACACAAAGGTTTTCTGCGCTCAGCAGCCAGTCGTCAAAGAAAGTGACACTAATAATGGACTTGTTCTGAGACGTCTGTCGATGTTGCATTCTGCTCAATGAAATAAGTTCTTTACGAGGAGAATCGTCTTCTTTAAATGCTGTCAGAATTGTTAAATTACTGCAGTTTTCACCACTCTGCTCGTAGGACCTGAGGAGGGATGTTATGATGTTGCAGCAACGAGTATTTGACAGAAGCAATATAAAATGCCATAACTTGAACAAGCCTAACAAAGAGGCAATATTTAGGAATAAAAATCCAATAAATCAAAATTTCTGAATGCTTTATACTCATTGAAATGTATAAATAACTAAAGTTAAAGCAACTTTTCTCAGATTGCTCTGCAATATTAATGCCACAACTAAGAGTTTCCATTACAAATGTGCGTAAAACTTTAATATTCTAATGTCAAGAAAATAAAGTTTTGCAACATTGGTGTTTCCATTAAGTGAGAAACTCAATTAAAATCACAAGTGAACAAGTTTTGTTCATTATAAAAACATGCAGCGCCTTCATCCTCCTACCACTTCCTGTTGTCTTTCTTTGACGTTTCTGCCAGTAGTAACATCCTGTTGTTGATCACAAGACAAAAAGTGTTTCCATTCCAGTTTTGCAAAATAAACTTCAACCACCTGGCACAAGACTTTATCAAAAATGTGCTGTTTTTTAAAATTGCTTTTTTCGTTAAGCAAATTAATTTTTGTTATTCCAATTTGTGCAATTATATGATCAAAGGAAATGCAAACATTTTTATTTCTCCAGAAAGCCATAACCAAGGGAGAGTCTCAAAATATACATTTAAATGCTTATGGAAAGTTTTTTTAAAGCCTTTCTAAAATTTAGATTTTAATGCAAACCAGATACACCTGATGCTCAAATCACCTTCTGTGTGAATGCAGCCTTACTGCGTTGCTACTGAAATGTTTAATACAAATAAGCTTGATTTGACAGCCAAAAGCTCTGCTACAGCCAAAACATTTCTGCTAAAGAGTTTAAAATTCCTCAGTATTTGCTGGTTTTTGCAAACACTTTTTCACTGCACTGTATCATATTTTATGATGCTGAATGCAAACTATTCAGACGCAGTCCCTTTCTTTCTTGATAAATGAATGTTTATGTCATTGTTTGCCTTCTCTTAGACATGTTCATCTTCACATAGCAACAGCTGGGCTCATGTCTCTGCAGGTTTTTCAGTAACCATAGAAACAGTTTGTTCTTACTCTGACTCGTTTTGAGATGAAACAATTAGCGTTGTATGAGAAAAGGGTAATATAAAGATGTATTCATAAGTGTCTGATGGCTTTCTCTTTGTCCGTTTCTTAGTGCACAGTATGTGGGAGTACATATGCATGTTACATTTAACATTCAGAATTAATTTTGAATCTAGGAAGAAAATTTGAATAAGATGTTTTTCCTGAAATGTTTTCCCTGGGCAGATCGACCAGTGCCATTTAGTTCGATAAGCCACCCTGTGGACGATAGCTTCTACGTCTGCTCTTGCCTGCAGCCGTCACTGGTTTAAAAGTGAAGACAAGCAGAGGGAAAAGCGTTTTTTTAAATAATAAAAAAAGACGTTTGCAGGTGAGAGGACATCCTGTCAGTGTGATGAAAGATGACGTTGGGTGTATTACATTCTCTTCCCCAGGATTTCCATTTGAAATGGTGCGCAAAGCTCAACCTCCCGATATAACCGAGGTTCCTGCATGTTTAATGAAACGATTCCAGACTCAACAAGTCCAGAGTCTTTTATCAGTAATTTTAGGATATATAATACTTAATGTTTACTATAAATTCATCGCAGGTATTCAGAAAGTAGATATGATTCAAACACAATACCTGGAAACAACTGGATGGCAGGAAGGAAACGAGACAAGGATGGAAAGACAGACAATAATAAAGAGACAAGCATGGAAAGACAGAGACAGTGACAGAAAGACAAAGAGACCAATACAGGAAGGCAAGGCGCTCAGGACAGAAAGATGAGGAGAAAAGGATGAAAAGACAGAAAAGTGCAGAAAGAGACAAAGACAGAGATGAGGACAGAAAGGGAGAAAGACAAAGACAAGTTGAGGGAGACAATTACAGTTACAAACATATTGTAAACATGGTTGATTAGTTTGGAGAAAGTTTGGGTGAAGTACGTAAAAACTTTCAGAAAAGGTTTTGGAAAGCACTGGGTCAGATTCGTAAAAGTTATTTTTAAGTCCTGAGAAAATCCAGAATCAATATATTTGTTTCCATCTCTGATAACTATGTCTTTTCTCAAAGCTGAATATATTTTTCCTTTAAGCTACATTAGTAAAACACATCTGGTTCATACAAATTTTGAAAAAAAACCCTCAAAATCTGGTTGTAAATTTGATGTTTTGCTAGAGAATTTCAGTTCAACAACTTTATGAATGTGACAGTATACAACCAACTCACTGGGAGTTATGCAAAGAGCTCTTTCTGTACCGAAGACAACCGTCAAAACGTCCGCAGAGAGACACTGAGACAGAGCATGACAAACACGACTTGCAAGTAAGTCGGTGAGATTACACTGTTTGCTAAACTCTCCACGGGGAAAATGTTAAGCAGATCCAATGGATGAAGTAATTCAATTTGAACCCCTGAATAATAGCATCATTTGCCAAGGAATTAGCGTCCGCCACTATCAATCAGCACGCTGAAAGCCTAAGACATGCTGCGCCCACCAAGGACACGGGGCTTTCTGTGAAATTTAACTCATTTATCAGGTTACTTCTCTGGAATCAAAGGAGAAAACTGCAAGTATTTATGTAGTTTTTCCTTTAATGAATCCATTCTGTAAGCAGCTTTATGGGTTTGGTATTTGACAAAGTATTCAGCCTTGAGTCTCTAAGATGTGGTTTTTCATACCTGGGTTTGGTTAAGGTAACATAACTGGAGAGATGCCTTCAATTACAAATGCATACAAACTAATTTATTTTAGTGGGCATAATTTTTTAAATCAGTGATTTTCTTGTAAAGTATTTGGTGTTCACTTCAACATAATGTTTCATAGATGGGAAAAATCAGATTATACAACTTTAACTTGGTTTTAAGCTATTTCAACCTAAATATAACAACAAAACCCTTAAATCCCAACTGTTTAATTCCCAAATTAAACCAGTTTAATAACTTATTCCTGCTTCTTTGGATATATGGTTGTAAAAAAAAACAAAACTACTAATTACATATGAATTATTAACATTTTTTGTAATTTTTAAAAATATTTACTCGTATTACCAGGCTTCAAACTAAGGCTGTTGTAAACGATTATTTTAGTAATCTAGTACTCTATCGATTAGTCTTATGATTAATCAAGTAATTGAATAAAACATTTGATAAAGTAAAATGTTGGTAAATTATACCACAACAGCTGTATTGATATTGGATATCAACATCGGTCCAATTTTTCATATTTGTGCATCATAACAATGACTTTTCCTCAGTTTAGAAAATTAACCTGCAACAATAATGGCAATAATATTAACCTGGGCAAAAATTATACAAAAATCTGAAATTATATTCAACTTAATAATAAAGCAGCATGCTCACAAATGTGCTTATAAAATATGTATAAACCAGTTTTTAGTTTGGATTTTATTCATTTGATGTATTTATTTCAAACAGGTTTTAAAAAACAGGATAGAGGAAACGTGCATGCATAACCAGAAACAAAATCATTTGTTTACCACTACTTCTATGTTTGAAAACGGGTAGGAAGAAGTGAACACTTGTATAATAATATTCATCTTCAGTCAATTTAATAGACGATCGCTCACTTTTCCCAGCCACTTAAAGCTTTTTTGTCTCCATGTTAGCAACAGGATTTGGATGTTATGCTGCTAGCAATTAGCGAACAACAAGGGACAGAAGTGAGAGCGATGCGCAACATAAATAATCATCCGGCAGGAACACGGTGCTCTAAAAAGGAAAACGTAATACAATGAAGCTTCAAGGCAGATAATTTACCACAAGGAATTTAAATAATCGAGGAACTTGAATCATTTGAGGAATCGTTACAGGATTAATAGAAACAATGGGGTTAAAGTTCACATCTGTTACTGGGGTGTTAATGGGACCATTGATGTGAGTTTTTCACAGAGAAAAGCACCAATTGTTTGCATTTAGCTCCTAAAAACCTAAAAACATTTGGCACATTTTAAGAAATTAATATATCCAAAATATAAACAGGGTTTCCCCTGGAAAATTTGCTCACTTCTGTGCTTTACTGTTAAA
Organism: Xiphophorus maculatus; assembly: GCF_002775205.1. Taxonomy (NCBI): domain Eukaryota; kingdom Metazoa; phylum Chordata; class Actinopteri; order Cyprinodontiformes; family Poeciliidae; genus Xiphophorus; species Xiphophorus maculatus. The sequence continues at coordinate 11,262,623 of NC_036466.1, read as the reverse complement.
AATGTCAAAAGCTGACATGAAATTTGAAAACATTTCTAGTTATTGGAAGACATTATTGGCAATACCTAAAGAAATAATAGTCTTACAAAAAGGCAAACACACAAAAAATACAATTTATTATATCTATTTAGTAATCAGCCTTTGAATTTTAAAATAAGCTAATGCTGGTTACATTTAGGTTTATTGAATTACAATGTAATCACTTTCATTACCAGGCATAAATAAAGGATTAGATGCCAATATCTGGGCTTTTCTTCAATGTTTTCTAATGTATTTTTGCAGCCAGAAGAGAAATTATTAATTTGTTTTTACCTCAGATTGTTCAGTTAAATGGTAGAAGAAATACCAAATATTCTTCTGAATGCTTTTTGTCAGCTACAGGATAGTTCTGTTACTTTCATATTATAAATACTTGCATTGGACATAAATGCAAATTATAGTAAAAATGTAATTTGGTGAGTGGAACTTTGTCGGTAGAAGAAAAAACGAGTGGAAGTGTAATAAAGTGTGGTCAAGTTGCTGCGTGGGAATGAATTTTAAGTTTTAATATGCATAATTGGTGGAGCTGCTGAAGTACTGAAGGCGGTTCTGTTCGCTAACATCTTTTTTAAATTCAAAGCGATATGGAAGCTGATTTCCTGCAGCTATAAAATAGTGTAAATATGCTGTGGGAAGAATATAAGCAACTGTGTTGTAAATAATAGTAGACATATGATTTCTTTAATGTGAAAGCAGATCCTCTGCAGTCTGATTTTTAAAAAAAAGTTGAAATGATTAAAATTTCCATTTGAGCTGCAAAGAAAACAAATCTTTTTCCAGTTAATGGATGCCTGAGTCTAAACAATAACAGCACAGACTCAAACTAATGAACTGAGTGGATGTCAGGAGTCTCTGGCAAGGAGACGGAAAAGAAACGAGAGTCATTTAGTAAATGTGTTCGATGGGGAATAAGTGAAGCTACGTATGTGGATGAAAAGCTGAGCCCCACAGAGACGCTGCTGCATTCAGGAAACCGACTCTGCCTTCTCGTCGCAGTTAAGGCCTATTACTGAGTGAAGCCAATTTTCCACAACAGCTTTGACATTGAGAACCCAGCGTGAACTCCGATACAATCCAGAGACCCAGAAACGGAGAGGTGCAACTTTAAACGCCACGGACGGCAAAGTGTCTGTGTGGCCCCTGGCAGCGACTCTGCTCCACTAGAGCAAGAGAGACGAAACGGCTCGGTTTGCTGCACAGACCCACAAAGGGTTAAAACACATGTAGACCCTGAGGAACCAATCATCTCTAATAATCTGCACCAAACAGACCTGTCAAGATTTGTACCAGAAGTTATCTATAAATTATTATATTGTTTAATATTCAAATAATATAATGGTAAGGCCATCATAATAATGCAAGAACAAATTCTTAAAGATCAGTAAATTTTAAATTTAATGAACATTTAAAGCTGGAATTGAGAGATATTTTAAATATCCAAAATAAAAAAACAGAAACAATAAATAAAATGAATTTCTGTAAACAAAACTCTTTCAGAAGATTGAAGACTTTAATCATCCAGTTTTTGATGGAAAAAGAGAAACAATAAATCATGCGAATGGAAATTGTTTGTTTTAATTAATCATATTTATTGCGAACCATACACAAAGTCATAAAGTTTATATGTCTGTAAATCCTAAACTAAATGTTTGGTAGCATTCATATTAAGGCTGCAACTAATGGTTATTTTAGTTATTGATTCATTTTTTAATTATTATCATGATTAATTGATTAATTGTATAAAAAAAGAGGCACACTGCCTTTGCTGTACATTATTACATATATGTTAAAAATGCAGATAAATTAATTCCTTTTTTGAAAAAGAAGAAGATAACTTATTTTGTTCCCTAAAATGCAACATTTCTTCAGTGTACACTTGATCATTTAGCAGAGGAAGCTCAGGATTTTCTGCTTTACTGAACATCAATAAGTTAACCAGTAAGGCTGACTGGTTGGTTATTTTTGGATTAACCAATTAATAAATGGACAGAAAAAGTTGCCAAATAGATTATTTTTTAAATATTATTTAGAACATTTGAACAGATGGAGCTGAATTTATGCTAATTGACGAGTTTTGGGCAGAACATATTTACAAACTAAGGTTTTTTTTTCTTAAATGGAAAATTTATACATTTTTTTGACAGTTTTTTCCTAATTACTGCTCCTAGTATGTCGTTCTTTCTGCAAATGACATTTATTTACTCCAGTAATGATTAATTAATTGCTAAATTATTTAACAATTATTTCAATAATCAATTCATCACAATTAATCTGATTAATCCTTTCCATAAAGAGTAGAAAATCTATAAAGTGTGTCACCAGTGTTGCACATGTTAATTAAACATCTTTTCCACGAAAAATGACTGAATACATAAGTTTGGTTCTTTCTTTGGTTTGTTTTCTTCTGCTTTTCTTCGTTTTTAGCTGAAATTTGACAATCCTAAACATAGAAATGCTTAGAATTGTGAAATGTGTCCATTTGAATCTCCACTGTGGTGATAAACGTTGCTTGATCCACTCTAGTAATGGGTAAACATTTTCAGAAAGGACAGTTTTGCTTTTATGTTTCATTAACCAGCCTCTAGGAATTGAGGCACCTTGGCTAATTGTTACTAATGACATGCAAACAAAAAGAGGAAAAAATCACACTGTAAAAAAATTATCTGGTTTCCAACAGAGCATAAATTGTTGGGTTTTTCTGTCTGATGGTAATTAGCTTTTGAAGAGAAAAGCAGCTGATCTGCAAGATCTTTTTGGTTGCAGAGACGTCCAGCAGGTCAGGAAACCAACTGTTCTCGATTTAAATTGAAAATATCAGAAACAGAGAGATTAACTGTCAGATCTGTCAACCTCAAGATCATCCAGAAGAAGAGACAAGATTTTCATTGCCCCATGTCTCACTCCATCAACACCAACTCAATCTAAGATTGATGCCTCGTTTTCTTTCCTTTTGAGGTTTTCTTTCACTTCTAGCTCTTTGGCTGCAGAAAATGAAACGAGATCCTTGTTTGAGGTCAGACAAAACATATATAATCCTCCAGGGTTCTTTAAGCATCCCAAATGGGTTCCACTCTTTTAATTTAATTTTAAAAATAGTCGATATGAACCATATTATGCTCCAGTAATCCTTTGAACTCGACGCTGTTCCAACTTCCAGGTGATGTGGCAGCGTTTTGTTGCCATCTGTTTGAAGAACTCGATTTTCAGACAAACCGCACAAATTGTTACATTTTAGACATCTGGTGCTTTCGTTCTCAGTTGGAGTTGACTAATTAGCCGCTAAGTTGGTGGCTTTGAAGCACAGACGGAGAGTAGCACCCACCTCGAGTTGATCGCATAAAAAAAATCAGTTTATAAACGGCGTGACAATAAAAAATAAATATAGAAAAAGAAAAGGAGCTCAAGAAAATCTTTGAAGCAGGATAATAGGCTGTAATCTCTGTTGTGGCTGGTTCATACTTCATGCTGCACGGGTTTAAAAAATAAATCCAGAGAAACAGTTTGTGGCTTGAACATTTTCTGGTTTTATTCGGTTTGTAACTTTGAGTTATGGATTTCCATTAAATATAATATTGAGCACACAGCGCTGATGCATTGAATGGTTCTGATCCATTTGGGAAAATAGTTATTTCTGCTGTTTTAAACCAGTTTGTTTCAGTGGTGGTAATAAATATCTCTGATAGGCTCATAGTTTTTGCTTTTCTTCTTAAATTGTGTTTCTTTGGTGTATTTGATGCTTGTGTGAACATTTTGAGCCCCGTTTCATCAAACTTCACCTTTTTAGCTCAAATAATACAGAGAATCTATTTTAGTTGTGTAATTTCATATATTTGAATACATTCTGGTGACTTAAAAGCAAAGTTTAAAGTTTCAATAAACTCTCGCCTCACTTCTACTGATCTATTTAAATGTTCAAGAGTTAGCAGCTAGCCTCTCCTCCATGTTTATGATGCGACTCTTCACTAATTGGTTGTTCTTGCATCTAAATTTTAACAGGCGCTGACATAACTTAAAGAAAAGTTGTTCTACAGAACACCTTCTAGCAACAAGCCTGGCGCTACGGGTCAAAATAACAAATTTCACAATTAAATTGTCCCAGAACTTATTGCAATAAATGATAATATTATTGTTTTGAGACCAATTTCAAGTAGTAAAATGGAAATGACATAAAAAATAATCCAACAACACATTCTCAGAGATCAATAAACTTTAAATTCTAACAAACATGTAACACCAGAGGACATTTTAAATATCCAAAATAAGCAAAACAACAAAAACAATAAATAAAATTAATTCTGAACAAAAATGCCTAGTTCAGACCAAAACACCGCAGTGAAGACTTTTGTCTTCCAGGTTTTGGTACAAAGATAAAAACGATAAATCATGAGCTACTTTTAATTTATAATGTGATTAATTGATTAATTTTGCAGAACGATACTTTGTCCCAGAAGTTATTACAATAAACGATAATATTGTTTTGAGTAGAGGTGAAATGATTAGATGGATTAATCGTGATTAATCAATTATAGAAATAATCGTTAATTAATTTCAAAATTGGATAGAGACTCAAAAAATACAGCTTGCACCAACATCAGTATCGGGTGATATTAGTCATTTTTTTAACATATCAGTATCGGTAAATAAAACTGACCCGATATGAAAGAAACAATATTTATTTTTATCTGTTTCTGGTTGTTTTTTCCGAATGTTTTTAAATCATAGTGAAATATGTATAATAAATGTAAATATTGGTTATGAGTCAAACAGCGATATTAATATTGAATATCAGTACTGATCCAAATTTTCCTATCAGTGCAACTCTAGAAAAAACAAACTATTCAGAGCAGAAATTAAGCTAAAACTGTATATTTCTAAGATTTAAGGTTTTTCTGTGAACCCTTCCCAGTAAAAAAAAAGTATTTTCACTTGGAAGTCAATTTTTTTTATTCTGATGCGGAAAGTTTGATATTATAGTTGATTTTCCTTCAAAAAGAATAGAAAATGTCCGTTAAAGTCTGAATGAACAGTAGCTGAATGCTTCCTCTTTGCTGTCTTAATGGATTTTTAATGGGTCTTCCAGAGGCTCCAAGAAAGGGTGTACTGGTCTTGCGTGACTCGCGCCAAACAGATGGGAATACAGGAAAGTGAAATAAAAGAGTTTATTGATCCAGCAGCTTAATTAAACAGGACTGAGTCGGAGGACTTGGACTTCACAGAGAGCGGACTTCCCAGCATCTGGTGTGAACTCTGCCCAGCAGCCAGACGACTGGTGACAGCCACATCACAAATCTTCGTATACACACAAGTCTGCACAAATACTTCAAACACGTCCTTAGCTGCAGGCTCAGGAAGGCAGCTAAACGGAGAGAAGGGAGGTAGAGGCGGAGAACGACAATAGCTTTACAGCATCCCAAAGGATTGTTATATTTTCCTCTGCAGTAACTCGCTCTGTGGGAGCTTGCTGCAGTTTGTTTTCACCTCTGGGCTTTTCCTGCTTGTGCCTTTTTCACTTGGCTGCTTGATATCCTGCAGTACCTGTTGTTTTCAATTAAGTAAACAATTAGATTTTATTAATAGGTATTGAAATAACAGGTTAGTACGTGTGATTAAAATTCTTGAAAATATTTGAATTACAATTAGTCGTTTTCAAGTGAAAGTGCTTGATTTGTAATAAATGCCTGAATAAAGCGTTATTTACAGTTGAAAATAGATGTTTTCAGTTTTTTTCTGACCGACTGAATTTAAATCAGACCAAACGTTTCTTTTTTTAGGTCAGGTAGAATTACCAAAATTATTTTTATTTGCTAAATGCCATAAAACTTTGCTTTTATATTAGCTATTTAAGCATTTAAGAAGATCCTTCACCTTAACAGAATTAGTTTGGATTGTTTCAACAAAATATTTATTACTCCTAATGGCTCAACGATTGTCTTATATTGTACATATTAAACAAAATGATTGAAATTGGGGTATTTTTTTGTTTAAATTTGTGTTTTGTTCTCAACAGTCTGGTGTATAAGATCTGTGTCATTTCAAACATAAAAATGTTATCTAAGGCGGCAACAACTAGCAAATATTTTGGTAACTGGTTATTCTATCAATGTATTAATTGATATACTTAATAAATTGTAAAAAATATTGGCATATTTAATCACGTAAGCCTTTCTTTTTAAATACTTAAAAAAAGTTTTTAAGAAGTATTTAAATACTCTTTAAATTTTAACCAGGTGACGCTAAAACTATTCTTGCTGAGGAGTGATAAATAGGAAATACTTAAGTTAAATGCAAAATGTATTTTCTGACTGTGTTCTTACAGCAAAAAGCCATTTTTAGAGTCTATATACTCCAGCAAACGATTAATCGATTACCAAGTTAGTTGACAATTATTTCAATAGTCGATTAATTGCGATTAATTGTTTCAGTCCTGATACTTAACACGATATAAACGTTTCATATGAGTCTATCGATAATTATTGATTTGTTTTGTTGTTTTAAGTATCTGATCGTTTTTTATTTTTAAGCAGTTATGAGGCCCGGTGGTGAAACCTGAAACTGCTGCTGCGCAAGTTACCCAGCAGGTTGTTGCTAGGTAACCACTAGTTACTCAGGAGGCTGTTGCTAGGTAACCAAAGAATGTGCGAGTCATTTGATTCCACCAATTCGAGAGGTTGAGTGGCTAAAGCCTTTCTTCTGCCTACATCTCCCAGAATGCTCTGCAGTCCTGGATCTGAATATTAGCTAATTTGTGTTGTTTTAATCTCCTTTAATTTAAGTGCTGGTGCTGGAAAAGTTTGACAATTTACCTTGAAAAGTGCTTGGATTTCACCGTTAAAGTCTGGGACCTGGACCGGACCCCGGCAGGCTGTCGCACAGAGACTGATGAGGCCTGGCAGGCATTTAGGGAGGAGCCCGTCTGTTCCACGATGAGGCAGAGCCAGCCGCCATCCATCTCCATTATACACATCCACATGCCACTGGGCAGGGGACAACTCCTCGGAGAGTGACCGAGGGAGGGGAGGAGGCGGGAGGGAGCGAGCGACTGTCAGAGTCCTGTTATACTGTTGTTCCCTGCTGGTGCTCCTCCTCAGTTTATGCATGTCACGCTGCTGTAAATCACTGACAGAGGAAGAGGAGCAGACATGATTTGAATGCATGCGTCATGGCAGCTCAGCTCGCTGTCACTTCTCTATATCACTGTTGAGTTTTTGGGTTTTCATCAAGTCAGTGGAAGACGTGTTTTATTTATTATTGACTTGCCGTTTTCCATTTGGGTCCACGAGGGTTGATGAAAACGAAGCAACATAATCTTAAAACTGTGAAATATATCTTATGTTTCAGAATATTAAAAATCACATTTTATGACTTGATTTCATTTTCTTTTGCATTGTTATTGTGTTTTCAGTTCATCTCAATCAGATGCAATCAGTTATGATCTGTAGGTGGTTTCACTTTGTTTTGATTATTTATTTAGTCAGATCTTTCCATTCCAGTTGATTCTTTGAGTTTGTTTATTGCATTGTTTGTGCTTCGGACTTGTTTCCTTAGATTAGAGTTTCTTTCAGTTTATTTTTGACTCAGATCCAGGTTTTGTTCTGTTTATGTTTCACCTTCCCTCCATCTTCCAGCGTTCTCCTCTTCCCAGATGTTTTCTATCTACTTATCTCTCTCTCTTTATTTTGCTCTCTCTTTCTCTTTCTCTCTTTCTGTTTCTCTGTCAGTTTCTCTTTTTCTGTCTTTCTCTTTTTGTCTTTCAGTCCTTCTCTCTTTTTCTCTGTTTATGTCTCTGTCTCTTTCTCTATCTCTGTTTCTCTCTCTTTCTTTTTTGTCTGTCTCTTTTTGTCTGCCTGTTTCTCTCTCCCTGTCTTTGTTTCTTTCTCTTTTTTCTCTTTCTGTTCCCTTTGTTGATCAAAAATATAGTTAATAAAATAATTTAAATGCTAGTGGTAATTATATATCCAGTTTACTTTATTACACATAATAAGTAAATCTATTTAACATAAAAATCTCATAATTGACCCACAACAAACCAGAATCAGACTCTTAAAATAGTATTACAATCAGAGAAAAGTGGTTTAATTAAACAAAAAAAAAAGTTATTCTAGCGTTTTCCTTTGAGAAATAAAACTCAAATCTATTTGAACAGATCTAGACGCTGTCACTTCATCTTGACATGTTTGCTTTACTTTTTTAAAATGTGCATAAAAACATTTAGAGCCGTAACGAGCAACAGCTGAACAGCTGTAATCCAGGAATACAGACCAATCACATTCATGAAAGTAAAAGTGCTTTTATCCCCTGCTAACAGGCTCAGGTTTTTATTATTAGCGTCGTGTCTAACATCCTTTCTGTCTCGCCGAAGGGGAGAGTGTGGCTCTGAGATCTGGTGGGAGGCGAGTCATTGCAGGAAGATAACGGCGTGGAAGTGAGCGAGAGCGGAGGCAGCCATCTGGAGGAGGAGTGAAACAACATTACACACACCTGAGGTACATTAAGTGTCACTTTCTAAAAACAGGGCAATGTTTGTGTTCTTTTAAAGTGGAGCGTAAAATGCTGAGCTTGACTTTGTGCGGCTTTTATAAGTTTCATTAAGGGCACTGGGACACCCTGAAGTCGTGACTCTGTGCTACAGACGGGTGTGAATATAATGCTCCTTAAAAACTTGCTTTAGACTGGGTGCAGTGGTGCAGAGGTTCTGCAAAAACAAAACAAAAAAGCTCAGAAAATTTGAATAACATGAAAAAAAATAAACTTTTTGAACCAAACATTTAAAAATCAAACCCATATATTTAAAAAGTAGACTTTATTTGCAGAGTTACATTGATAGCGTTTTTTGACAACAAACATATTGGATTGATGAAACATTTGTTGCCTGACATGGAACTTATGTTTTTTTTAACCATAATTGCATTAAAAAAGCTCTTGCTTCCCGTTTTACTTTGCATTTTGTGCTACATCAGAGGTTGCATGGTTAATTTTTCAAGCCTAAAATCACAAGAGTTGCTTTTTGAACTTGTGATGTGCCACCTCTGCAGCCAAGGGTTACATTTAAATAAAAATTCAAAACTTCTTTGCTTTCCCAAGAGGAATGTCCAAACTCCTCTGCATGGAGACATTAACATGAGAGAAACAAACTTTTGAACTTGGATTAAAGGGAAGTGAAAACCCGTTTTCAGAGGAGGAATGTCAAGTTTCCTGGCATATAGTCGAGGGCAGTAGTGCTAAGAGAGATTAGCATAACCCCCCCCCCCAAATATTTTCATCTGAGAGGTTGAGGTTATTTTGCAAACCAATGCTAGATGTTAATTTAATCAGAATGTACAATTATAAAGACAAAAATGTTGAGACATGGGTTATTTGGGAGGACAAAATAATTCCGGAAAGTGCTTGCATATTTGACCTCTGCTGCTGTAAAGGTCTGAGGGAATGAAGGACTTTCAGAGCAATGTGTGATGACAAAAACCAAACAAAAATACAGAAAAATAAACTTTGAGTTTTATGCAAAGGTCCATCGGTTATGCATATAAACAAAGAATCATGGAACATTTGGATTAGAGAACTAAAATAACTACCAGGAGCTAAAATGTTATGCTAATCAAACTGATCAACTAAACATTATATTTTCAATTCATCCATTGTGTTTTGCATAATCTGGAATAAAGCAATGGGGTTTGTCTAATTTTCGAACAGCGTCAGCAAATGGGCGCTGCCATCAGCACTGCTACATAGATTAGCATGTCCGCCCAGCCTTAAAAAGTCTTAAACTAATTTAAAAATAAGTTTCCCTTAAATACATTACTCACAGGTCTTAGTTTAGTGGTGACAAGATTATTTAATCTCATATATTCTGTGTAGTTTTCATTTTGAGTCAAGCACAGGTATCTTCATTGCCTCTTATGACTTGAGTCATAAAAGGCAATGTGGCTACCGGAGACTAGCTTTTAATTTAGCTTTGCTAGCTAGCATGCTATCTTTTCACATGCAAATTGTGCAGACATAGGCTTACCACTGTTGCCAACCCGTACAATTTATTTGGGATTTTCTTTTGTACTTTTCTATTGTGACATAGGTCTTAAATTCCATTGATAATGGTCTTTAAAAGTCTTAAATTTGAGATGGCGGATCTACTACCTACCGCAGTAACATTAGCAACCCTGAACGGCTCAATGGGACCATAACTCAGCAACGGTGGCTCATAAAGTCCAAAAAAGACATAGATTTCCTGTAGTTGGTTTAGATGAAGGCTGGGCTGTCTTCATACCAGAAGTTTACTTGGAAGCAAATCGATACCATTTCAAAAAATGGATCTCAGTTGCTCACCAGGGTTCGCTTGAGTTTGTTCACATCTGCACAAAAGATCTGGACCAATAGGGGTAAGAAACTGGTCAATTTAAAGCGGATCCACCACATTTATAAAAAAAAAGGAGGGAATTCTTGTTGCTACATGTTTGATAGACTCGTAAAACTCCAATCTTTGCACTTCCTCTTGAGACTCTTCCACCAGTTGTTGACTGCAGGCCATCTCTTCTCTCTCTTCTTTGCTTCCTGCACAGGATTACCACACTGTAGCACAGTCTTTTCCCCAGACACACGTAAAGAAGGGCTGATGTTAAAAGTGGAGGCTTGCCAGCTGGTGTGTAATCACTGTTTTAACCTTCCTCTCGGTCATTAATCATAGTCAACACATTTCAGCGGGGTGTGGGATCCTCCAGCCTCTTTAACTGCGCCCAGTCTTATGTATTCATGTGAGCTGACGAGCAGGAGGCCTGATACAAGGCAGCTAATCAGGGAGCCTACCGTGACAAAAGCTGAGGACCTGGATAAAGAGCATTTATTTAAATGAATGGTAATTTAAAAAGTCGGTTAGTATTAATTTAAATGTGTTTGAAGGACCAAACCTTGCCAGGGGCTGAACTTACACATACCATTTAAAATTGGCAGTGAATAATGTGCAAGAACACCTCACTCTTGTGCTTTGTCTCTCCAAACCTACTAATCTCTGCTTTGGCAGACTAAGCTTAGAAGCAAAACGGGAGAATAAATACTGTATATCTTTAATTAAATTTTGTAAACATTATTTATTTAAAAGGAAAAAGGAGTATAAAAGTATTTTACTATTGGTGGGATAAATGTGGTAACAAGGCCTCTTGTCCTGCAGTTAAACCCACAGTTGATTTGATTTTTAGGAAATAAGAGTTGCTGTTCTTTGGAAATGAACCTTACTTTTTTATCTTGCACTCATTTGTGCAAATTAACATTTGTAGTTCAGCACAGAATCATCCAAATGTGTCAGTAAGTACAGTCCGATACATAAATGTAATATTGGCAGAATTGTGTCCCTTTTCTCCCCCTGAAGTACATGGATAATGTCCAGTCAGATCCGTTTGATCATTTTTAGTGCCTGTGCATTTGGATGGAAAGTGTGAAATTCACAGTATCCTGCTGCGTCACTCTGGGTTCGTTAGTTTTTCAGTGATATAACCCTCAGATCTCAATTTTCTTAAAATTTAATAATCAATTGACCATTTTGGGCTGGAGGTTTAGGGGTACAAAGAAACGTGCAGAATATTTAGTTATCTCAATGTGCACAATAACATTATGCTTTGATATTTCAACTTGGCTGCATTTTTTTTTTCATCTTTTAAATATTTCAGATATTCTACAAAAAAAAAAAAAAAAAAATCTGCACATAATTTGGAGTCATGTTCCACAGAAACATTTGTGAATATGTGGGAGTCTGTTAGAGTTTAGTAAGTTTTATAAGTGGCAGGATGTTGAAAACTTCCCAACGTTTGTTGCACTCAAAAAGTTTTATCTTCCTCTTCTTCTGCAAGTGCTCCAACAGGAAATTTGCAGATCGTCATCTTAAATATTCCATCATCCAAGTATAAAAACGTTACGTATTTGCTCTGATGCACCACAAAGCACATTTCTTCTGAAGCCATTTTTGATTTCCATCATATTTCCTGGCAGAATTGAAGCCAGAAAGTTATTAGCTTCTTTAGATCTGGCAAATTTTTGGTTGGAAGACCTGCGACCTTACAAAAGCTCAGCGCTGTTGCAGAAAGCGTGATTCCACTTCCCCGAGGGTTATCATTTATAATTTCTTTTCATCAGCCACAGAACTCAACTGGTACAATCTATTTCTCCTCGGCAAAAAGAGCATGATGGGTTAAACTAGGAGCAATCAGTTGTTGTCTTTTGCACCTACCAGTCCCACCACCAGCTGTAAAGCATGAAGTGCATTAGTAAGATAACACCTCTATTACTTTTAACAATACTGCCGTTCCCCAGTGGCGGCCCGCTGATGGTTGTTAGTCACAGCCATCAACTGGAGGGAAGCTGACTTCAAAAGACGCTCAGATCTGAGCCGAGCAGTCAGCCATTTGAGAGGAAACAACATATTAGCCTTGCCGCGTTTGATGACTCCGTCTTCCAACTTGAAATGACGGTGTGAAATTATCGCAAACCGATTCATGAACAGACGCTGAGAGTTCAATCTCAGGACTTTTTAAAATTGTTTTTGTATCTGTTGAAGTAGTTTGCTTTTAGAGCTCCTCACTCTTCTGCAAACCTGACATTCACCTGGATATCCTTGCTGTTGAACAAAAATAAATTACTTACATTAATTTGTAAATCTCTCCAGGTATGTCAAGTGTGGAACAACAAGCCATTAGCCATCTCTGGAGATTCTTAAAAACAGTCAAAATATTAATTAGACAACTTTAAGTGCTGCAGCAGAAATCCTCCTTTGGGGAACTTCAGGATTAATCCTGTTCTATATCTTAAGACTTTAGTCAAGCACATTTTTACTATGCATCACGTTTAAAACTAAATTATGTGAGGTTTCAGATATAAAAGCTGCTTTTTTAATAATTTTAGGTTCTATTCAAAAGATATTAAATTCAGAGGATGACTTAGGAAGTTCAAAACAACCTTGTAAAAGTTTGAAACTTGTGTTTCTGAGTTTTACTTGTGACATTGAACTTAATTTTTCAGATTCTTAGTAAATTTTGGTTTTATTTTACTGGATTTGAATGAAATGTCTTTTACTATCCACTAAACCCTGAAAATAATTTGGCGATGAACATTTAGAAATAAGAATTTTGAATTAATTAACACTAAAACAGTTTTTATTCAAAACACACATCTATGTCTCTGGTAAGATATTAATAATTCACAGAATTGCTGGATTTTGTTTTAATTATTCATTAAACTGCGTTAATTTGATCTGGTCAACATAATGACAGATAATCAGAGAAAAGTAACACATCCGGTCCTGACACAGCAGAACACTGTGAACACTGAAAATGTCTACATTTTTACTGGTATAGAGATTTTCTTCCAGTTATTACGGTAATTATTCATCAATGTGCTTTGCACCTTTTCACAGAATAAAAACCAATTAATTGGGTGTTAAAATTTATATCGTCAGTCAAAGCGAAGAGCATGTGGTGGGGAGAAAATGTTGAATTTGTTATGATTTGAACAGTTTGATGGATTATTAGCTAGAAAAAAGCCTTTAGAGAGAAGTAGAAGCTTATTTTTAAGTCAGAAATAGTTGCACTCAAATATCAACCAAACAATTTCAGATGCTTGAGTCATTATTGATAGAAAATTATAGAAATAACTCAAACTGTAGCGACATTTAAATGAACAGTGTTTCAAAACAAATAAGGCTATAATACACTTGTTTGTCAGAATGTCACTTAAAGCATATGAGTGTTTTCTTCCATACGTTCCAATGTAATAGCTTCCCTGCTGCATTCATTGTTTTGTTCTTGTGCAATTTTTAAAGCATCACAGTTATTATTAATTTGTAATTTTGTTTAAAAATACTGTCTCATAAAAACACGTATAACTCTGTGAATATATTCCCTGGAGCGAATGTTTCCAATTAAAACATTGAGATAAAAAAGCAATAAAACAAAAAAATATTTAATAGTCCAAAACAGACATTAGTTATACAAATAAAACTAAATGTTCTTTTTAAGTTAAACAGAAAATAAAAACGAGACAGTATCTCTCGCGTTTCAATTTTGAGCTTTTAAATATCTTCTTACATTTGAGATAAGAAAACTAAATTAAAAGTAACTTTTCAGCAAGATATAGGAGCTTATTTAAAGGAAATGGTTCCTTAATATTGATGGAAAAGTGCTAGTTTAATTGGTAGATTGTTTCACTTACAGTATCGGAAAAATACAATAGCAAATTTTGCTGGACGATAAATTGTCCCAGAAGTTATTGAGACCATTTTCAAAAAATATAATGGTAATAGAATAATAATAATAATAAAGCAAGAAAAATATTCTCAAAAATCAACAAACTTTAAATTCAATTCAACATTTGAAACTGGAATTGGAAAACATTTTAAATATACAAATTAAATAAACAACAGAAATGACAAATGAAATGAATAATAAAGTTTCTATAAACAAAATTGTGATTCAGAAAAAGGGTCAGATGAAATCAAAGCACCAGACTAAAGACTTTAATCATCAGAAAAAAATGGTCAAATGAAAATGATTGAGTTTGTTTAAATGTATCAAGCGATTAATTGATCAGGTTTGGTTAAAAATGAAATATTCTTCCAATGTAACTGGTACTTATTCATCAATATTTCAAAATTATTGAATTAAAACAGGACTCTAAATTTTGCTGAAAAGTTACTTATACTATTTTTATCTTATTTCAAGAGTAATAAATTATTTAAAAAGAAACTAGACCAAAAATACTTTGTAAGAGTTTGTGTTTTTGCAGTGTGGTGCTTGTTGTGAGGTGAGTTGATGAAGCCAAACCATGAGTGTGCATCTGAGATTGGCTGCTTCCCTTTAAAACATACAAAAATAGAAGAAAATACTGCATGGATGTGGGAAAGCGCTGCTGCGGTTGGGCAGAGATAAGTCTGTGTGGCCCCTGGGGAGCGCAGAAGGATTTCACCTACAACTCATTCAGATATCAGAGCAAGAAGGTCATTGGAAACATCAAAGAAAGCTCATTTCTCTTCATGCAAACACTCACCCCTCTTTTCAGTTTTATTCTGAGCTCCAAGCTCCACATTCATACACTGATCCCTTTTATTTAATGAAAGAAGCAAAAAGAAGATCATTTTTCCCCCTGAATGTCACACTGCGTTTAATGGATTACTGCTTTTAATCTGATAGTTTACTTTAAGAAAATACTTTTAAAGGATTCCCAATACTCTATTTTCTTTTTCTGCACTTATTCAAATATGGAAAATACTTAATTTCACACTGTTTAGCAGTCCTTAAAGGCCGAAGTCATTTACATTTTAAATCAACCAGCCAATTTTTAATTATGGAGCACTTTTCATACACCTAGATTAAAAACAGAAGAGACATTAAACCACTAAAACCAGTGGAAACACATTAAAAATGTCCAAACTAAATAATATCTGTAATATTATAATAAAAAAACCCACATGTTTAAAAATGTGTACTTTGAAATCTCAATTATTTACACTTCATTTCCACCAACTGATTTTCCTTCATCAATATATTTTTGTGAATTTTATTAGCGCCGAAGAAGTAAAGCTAACTAGTGTGTGGTTGCTACGGAAAGATAAACACTCGTCCAATCCGCATCGCTTAATTTAATTTGTTTGAAATTTCTCCCCTCATGAAAGATACCAGAGAGTTTTGGGTTGCTATGGTGATAAAATTGATGAAGCTTTATCACCATAGATGAATAGAAATGCAGATGATTTTACAAATCTACGGTAAACTATAGCTTCTGTTTGATTAGTGTTAGCAAATCATATTTTTGTTTTTTTACTTTTTTTGTTCATCAAAACTCCAGTTATGAACGATGCTGCGGTTTATTTGATGCTTATATTGCTCTGGTTATTATAATGCTAATGCTGCTCTGGATAAATGTTGCTAAATGTTTCTTTTTTTTTTTTAAATAAATGCTAGTTATGATGATCCTCTTTGCATTTGTTGAGTCTCTGCTGCTTTTCTAATGTTAATGTTTGGTTGATATCATGACGTTTGTTGTTCTGATGTGGTTTTATAGGAGTAACTGAGTAGCTGCAGTTGGAAAATCTGAAACTTTGCTGCTGGATGTGGAGCATCCATCAATCAGAGAGTCGCCTCTATGTGAATTAGTGGCCTGTAGTTGGTGCCAGGAGATCCAGGCACTGTTAGCGTTTGACACTGATTTAGTGATTAAATAGTGAATATTTTGTAAGTTAGGACTAAGCAGACAAATCTATTCACATTTCAGCTCCACCAAGAATTTTCTCCGCTAATCGCCACTGCTTTAAGAGTTCATCTCCAGTCCTGATAGGATGTAGAAAATGAACATTCAGTCTTCCTTTGTAAAGACTCTCAAGTATTTCTGTGGCTCTTACAGAGCAAAGCTTCAGCAGAAATCGGTGTCTGAACCTTTACACGTCTGCAGCCGGAGGGGAGTTTTGTGAAGTGACAGTGGAGTGGACGGCCCAGGTCATTGGTTATTATTGTATTTTTGTGTGAAATTGCTGCATCAATGAAGGTGGGTAGGTTAGCAGTGAAGAGACTTGCAAAATGCCTTCCAGCACTTATATTCAAGACAAGTCTTTCTAAGCTGAGTGGCAAAAATAAATGTGACTTGTTGCATTCTGCAGAGAGATCAAGTGGCTGAGCTAAAAATATAGACAGTGTAAAATAAAGCATATTTTTAGTTGTTTTGTGGTTTAATTTAAACGTCTACCAGACTATCAGGAATGAAAACACCCTGTTATGTTACTTTAACTTCAATTGTAATAAAAATACTGAATCACTACTTGATTTTTATTAAGTTGTAAATTAGAATGTCAGATTTTTATTATCTAGAAACTAGGTATCATTCCTCTACTTCATAATTACACCTTAACCAGTGTTGGACTATTATTAGATAAAATACTATTAACTTGGAGGTTTGTGGTGATATGGTGACAAAATGTGAAGCAGTGCAGTTCGGTATTTGTTATACAAAGCACAGCTAAATAAACTTTGATCTAATAATGATTGAATGTTCTGCTTCTATAAGTAATTGGGGGAAAAAGGCCTTAAGGCTTAACGTTTGTTGAAACTAAATAAACACCGAATGCATGCAGAGTCTTTTAAAGTGCTGATAAAGTTTCAGCATGTAATGAATCTAACTGAATCTATTAGTTCAGTTTTATTTTTATTCATTGGCATGCTGTCTAATTTTGGTTTTCCATCAAAAACAAAAAAAAATCTGCTTTATTTGTTTATATTGAGTCCTAATAAGCGCATATATGCAGCATGAAGTTTTAACTTTAAAACATTTCTTCACATTTCAATGCTCACGTTTAGCAAATACTGGAAAAATGTAATAAAAAGAATAAATTGAGAATCTATAGATGTAAATACAGACTCATAAAGTGGCGATGTCTTCAATGTTTGCCTTTATAGAAACGCAATAATCTGGTATTACTTTTTAGTTTATTATTATCTCTTACAGATTTGTTTTTAAGTTATGAATGAGTGATATTAGATTCCACGTTCAGGGAAAGTAAGATGTCGCCGTCAGATTTTGAAATAGAAATGATCTCTGTTGATAAAAATCTTGCAGAAAAAAATAATTTTTTTCTTTTCTCAGACAAAAGCTTGAGTCTGATGCACCATTTTGAGTGTTAATTATTATTCCTTTCATGATTTAAAGACCAGTAAATAAATAATATTACATTTCTGGTCGCAAAATCCTTCCCATCACATGCAATCCAAGTTCTGAATTTGTATTATTTAGTTTGAAGTGGTGGTACTTTCTATTTCCTCTCCATTGTTCTTAAGATAAAAATCATCTGTTCCTTCTTTTGGCATTTCAAACATTTTCCTATTAATATTTAAATACATTGTTGTTCAGCTTGTTCATTTTAATTTTGCTGATAAATTCAGATTTAAAAGCTTCTGTAATAATAGTGAATTATTCCAACATCAGGCCTGTAATATTCGAAAGGAGTTTAGGAACTCAACTTTTCAAAATAAAAGGAAGTGTAACCATAGTTAATGAAGTTTAACAAGTAGAGGCAATTATATTTTTATATTAGTGCAAGTTGGTTGAGATACTTTCAGACTAAAGTTAGAATTCAAATTAAAAAGTAAAAATTCTAAGAAACATATCTAGATTAGAATAATGAGATTAAAATCTGAATTTTTAGATTAAAGTTAGAATTCTATGAATTGGTTTATAATTTCATAAATATGTAAAAATAAAAAATTAATTAAAGGGTCAAATATGAGAAAAAAATCTGAATTATTAGATTTATTCAGAGGAAGAAAAAGAAAAAATTCTAATAAAAAAGTAAATGAGGTAAATCAGACAAAAAGTCAGAATTCAGAGTATTTTTGTGTTGATCCAGGTTGGTTAGGAATAACTTTTCCCCCTAATAAATGAAGCCCTCATTTGAAAACTGCTTTATATTTACTTGTGTGGTGGGATCATTTGTTTTATGGTTACAACTCTGAATGTCAAGTTACCAATAACACCAGATTGAAACGCCAGCACCAAGTAAAGTCCAGTACTTCCAGTGGAATTTTCAAAATGGTCCATTTTCCCATTTCTACCCTCAGAAAACAAAAATAATTGTATTTTTCAATCTTCTGCTCTTTCCCTGCTTTCTAGAAAACTAAGAATAGGAGATTTCTTTTACAAACACAAATAAACAAAACAACAACTCTGCAAGAAGAAAACAAAAAGCCAACCAGCATTGTTGCAGAAGAACCTGGAGGGACCGGTTGGACCGGCTCTCACTAATCATACCTCCATACACACTTTATATTCCCCCTGAAGTCTGAGTGCAGCTGCAGCCGCTGACAGAAACCTTGCTCTTTCTCTCTGCAGCTGCTATGCTCAGCTGAAGAGCACCCCAGAGGGCGGTAATATCTACATTAATTCCCACTGGTGCATTATAGTAATGCTCCCTGAGTGTCAGTTAGCGTGTTCCTGTGGATTTCCTGCTGCTTCACTGAGCAACCCCTGGAGCTGACTGCAACTACAACAACTGTGCTGGCAAGGTGTTCGCTTCAGTAGTTTCTGTTTTTAAACAACCTGCAGTCAGGTTTAAATAATAGCTGCCTTAAATGAGGCAATGATGACTAATAATAACAGTTTGAGAAGATTATCTCTATCCATGAACACGTGGGTGAACTTTTCCCCCCAAAAGAGTAGCACTACATCAACAGGTTTTTACTCAAGTAAAAGTAAAAAGTAGCCATCCAAGAAATTACTCAAAAGTATTAAAGTATTTAGTAAAACGTTTACTCAAGTTCTGCATCATTTAATATTTAAAAATTACATCATCAGATGGAACAAAGTATAAAGTTGGGTGGAAATTTGGCATTTTAAGAACAAAAAATGACAATAATTCATACAAATCAATAAAAAGCATGAAATTGTTACAAAAACTGCAGGTGTGTGTCTGTCTGGTGAATTTTTGGTTAAAATATGTTTGTTTTTCATTCAGTGGATAGAAAATTCAGAAATTTTACTCAAGTAAGAGTAGAGATACTTTATAATCAAATTTCTCAAGCAATAGTAAAAAGTACAGAATAGTAAAAATATCAATAAAATGATTTTTACTATGCTATAATCTATTCCACTGACAGATTTTTCCACTTATGCTATGGAAAAAATTAAATTTCATAAGTGGATCTAGAAAATGTATACATAATACATAAAAATAATTATTCAATTGTTGCATTTTTGTTTCTGATCTTCCCTTCCTAATTCCCCTCCAGCGCCCCCTGGTGTATTAAAATCACTCACCTAGACTACTGTATGGGTTGCTTATTATTTCTTACAGTTAAAAAACCTCATTTAAAATATAAAATAAAAAGAAGAAGCAATACTTCATGCTCCTTTTCCTCAGTTTTAGTAGTTTATTTTATTTCAGGATCAACAACAACCCCAGCGTTAACGTTCCAACGTCGCATCAAATCGCCCATCTTGTCCAAAACTTTCCATCTCTCTCAAACATGGTGGATTGACAGCGTTTAAACACCCGATCCAACCCACCAGTGTCCACGTCTCCGAGTGATTAATGGGTGTTCGCGGTAGTGCACACTCATGCTTTCACCTGCTTGATTGATGGGCCTGTGGATTTGACAGATGGACAGATGTGTTGTAGCAGAGCGCCGCGTTAGGAAGAGAAACCTCCGAGTGCAACTCCAGTGTGAAGAGAGGAGACACAAACCAGACGTTAAATGTGGTTTTATGTAAAAGTACTAGTTGAAAAAGTGAACTAAATATAAAAGGAGCGACCACGACTCCTGATATCGATCCAACCCAGAAAACCAGCTCTGAATTTAGACATAAATATAGTGAATTACAATTTCTGCACCAGTACAGAATATTTAAATACACCAGTAACTTCACAAGTTTGGTCCAACATGTAGAAACAACTTTAATTTGTTCAGTCAGCCAATGTAAAATAAATTTTAAAAACCCCTGAAAACAATAGGTAAAAAATGAAACTGTTCAGAAATTATCTATCTGTAATATCAAATCTTTAACAAAAAAAGCTGTACCTTGTTTCTGTTCATTACAGTGTTGGCTACAAAGGAGCATTTTTACTAAGATTGATTCCCACTTCCTCTAAAACTGATCCAGAATCCACATGAGTAATGAGGAAATAACTTCAAGCCAAACTAAAACTTAATAGACCTTAAGGCTGAGCGTCCGTAAGAAACAGACATACTTTGATCATCTGAGTCCACTTAGGAATCTCAGCATGAACTTTTTAACTCTCACAAATCAGATCTTTGAAGATAAATTACATCAAAACCAAAACGTCTTTCTAAAATATGTCAGTTTAAGTTTGCTACATCTTCTTCCAACCATAATGGGGCCAACTGATGGGCTTTCATGTAGATGTAAAGATTTAAAAAATAACTCACAAACCTGACTGTTCACTTTAACATAGCAGTAAAACATTAGTGATTACATTTTGGCTTTAATTTTAACGATAACTCGATCTATGTAGGGACCGGGAAAACTGAACAAAAGGAAAGTAAATAAAATTAAGTACACTTTATTTGTGGGTGTTCACAATCCTAAACTTATAACTTCTTATTTTAATAGTTGCAACACAAAAACACCTTAGTGTTCATTAATACTCACATTGGAACCCAGTTTAGCACTAGCGTAGAAGCTAACAACTACTGTTTTTTCTTATCTTCGGGGTTCAACCAATCAGAGTCAAGAAAAATAAACTCAAGACCTGGATTGGCTGCTTCGTAACTGCTAATAGCCAATAGCGTGTCAAGTATCATTGTTGCTAGGCAGACTAGCTTCCCAACCTGCATTTTTTTTTTAATTAGGTGATTTTTCAGTGAATAATTAGCAGACACGTTTCAGAGAAAAAAATAGCTTAATAAAAACCTTTTGAAAGTAAATTATTCTGCGAATTCGGTCCAGTATATGAGCTTCTGACAAGTGGAAAAATTTTGATATTGGTAGGAAAAAATGAGGGATATTCATCTGCCGAGTGATGCTATTCAGCTGACTGACAGCTGAAAGCAAAAAAAAAAACAATTACAACTCATGAAAATCCAATGTTATCCATGGTGTTTTATTTAAAACAAGGAAAAAGGAAGAATATTAAGGCATTCCTGACATTTTTTTCTTGGGTAACCAGCTGATTTTTGCCATATTAAAACCATATTTTGCTAAGGGACATGCTGAAAACACATTCAGGTAACTTTTTCACTCAAACAACAACAAAAAAATCCTTTTCTGTAGCTTTGATCCACTCCACTAACACTCACTCCGAGATACACAAGACCTCAGCAGAGCGGAGCCGCGTCCTGGTGTTGCTGAAGTGAAAGCGGCATTGGTTCCTGCAGGAGCTGCAAGACAGACCCATAAATCATATGTCTACTAATGGCAGCTCCAAATGAGCCCTCTCATCAGACAAGACAAGTGCCTTGCTTTGTGTGCTACTTCAGGCTCCAGTGTAACATCTGTGCACTCTCAACCAACCCTGCATGAGATGTGTGGCGCCCTTGTATTCATTAGGAATCGTCTGCTAAGACCCAACAGTTAAATTTAGCTACATTTACGGCATATTTGAGGGATAAACGCTAAAAAACAATACCATGTTCCCTAATATTTGGTTATTTAAACTTCTACAACACTAGATATTGCAAAGCAGCCAAACCAGAAGCGCCATTTATTTTCGTTGGCGCTGATTGGCTAAACTCCAAAGAGTGGAAATGAGGAAAATTGTAGATGTTAGCATCTGTGGTAGCAATATCACGGTTTCTACTGTTCATATTGATACATATTAAGGTATATTTGATGTTTTAGCTATTAAAATAGCCATTATTTAAGCTTTTGTAGATTTTATCTATTCGTAGCCATCTATGGTCTCTAACCACTGAGAATTCCCGGAGCATCAACTGTAATAAACTAAATTTATTACAGTTTTTGCACCACTCCACTGTTTTTTTAGTGGTGTTCTTACATCTAAGCACAATTTATCACTTTTCGAAATTCAGCCTTGACATCCACGCTACTTCAAACCATTTTTTCTAATCATGCAGAATAAATATTGATTATTTTCATTAAACCAAATGAATGAGTGAACAAAACTGGTTGAATGGGTTTTTCTTTAAATGCACTTGAGCCTTGAGGAGGATAGCAGCTGATGAAACCTTATTCCAATAGCATGAATTAAAAGTTATAGTCTGCAGCTTCTGACTGAAGCACAATTTGATGTATCACCTGAAAAGAGGCTTCTGTCTCCTTTGGAGTGCCAAACCCAGTGAATGTTGGGCTTTTGTTCCATTTGGTGAGCGTATAATGGAGTTTGAGTGAGGTTTGCTGGTGCTGTATGCAGATAGTGGCTGAATGGAGGAGAATGTAATTACTATACCTGTCCATGCAACAATGGCCGACCACCTTTCCCACTCTGGGCGCCACTCGAACAAGCTGAAAGCAAGTGCAGTTGAATTGTGAGATCACATAAGCCACCGTCTACGTTGAATAAATGTTAAAAAAAAATAATTAAAAAAGTAAAAGCAGATGGGTTTATCTCCAAGTGAACGTCTACTTTTCCATCCTTGCTGCCAGTGTACATTTTGTTATTTATGGAGCTACTTTGATGCATTAAAAATCTCATTTCAGGATGATTCATGAGCAGGAAGGAAGCAGTTTTATAGGCGGCATAAAGTTTGCAGGCATACAAATGTGAAAATAACTAGGCATTAAAAGTCACAACTGCTGTGTAAAATATATTAAAAGCTGCCTGGTAGAAAGCAGTTTCTGCTCTCATCCCAGACAAATCATAAGCTGCTAACTTTCCCTGTCACTTTTCAGCTTTTTCCAACTCAGACTGGACTCTAATATCATGAATGAATAAATTCAACTGTATAATTTATGACATTTCACTCAGTTGAAAAAGCTGATTAGGTTTTTTTCTTGTTGCCCCCTGGTGTAACATCTGTATTTTTAAAAAAAGAAAGCCCTCTGATTCATTTTAAATTCTAAACATTCCAGCAATTTTTGATGAAAAATCAGTGCTTATTTATAGGAAGGACTCTCTTTTGCAAGATATGCACATTAAAAAGCCAAAGTTTTAGGATAATCCAATTTGAATGTCTTTACTAATTTAATGTGGGATTAAATCCATTTTTAACTTGGGAAAAACTCACATAATACTAATAATACTAATATAATTATATAACTAGAGGTTAAAAATAAAATCTGATTAGTTTCATACCAGATGAAATTCAAAATGACAGAAAACATTTTCAAAAATTGGCTTTTATTTTAATCATTCCTTCTGTGAGTTGTATAAAAGATTATTAAATATTTTTTGGAATATATTCATAATATTAGCAGAAAATGTGCAATTTTACCTGAAAAATGTTGCTAATAAACTTGGATAATGAATTTTCTCATAAATTTACTACTTCATTCTCCCAATATTATTATTTTATTCTTGTAGATTTAAGACTTTATTCTCATAATTTTGACTTTATTCTTATGCAATTTTACTCTCTTATAATGACAATAAACAAATGTTAGCCTGACTGATATATTTTGTCATAGAGTTGATATGAATTCAAAACTAAATAAATAGAAGCCGTAAAACTCGCTTGCCATACAAGATGGCCGACCTGGGCTGACGTCACTGAAACCCAATGAGTGAGTCGGTGGGAAATAAATCAAGATTTTCCAAAACCTAAATCTTCAAAAACCAAAAGCCTGACGATTAATCAGTGTTATAATAGTTTTGGATTTTTTGTTATTTTATTGTGACTTTTTGTTTATCTAATTCAGTTAGTTTGAGTGTGTTTGCTAGATTTTACAAGTTATTATTCGCTAAATAGTGTTGAGTTTTTGTTAAGTTTTTACTGGTTAGCGTTGTAGTTTAAGTTTAAAATTCAGAATTCAAAAAGGTTAAAGTATTTTATTGTGCCTATGTATCGATTTGGTAATAAATACTCAACATGAGATACAATTTTCAAAAAAATTTATTAAATTATTGTGGAAAAACCAGCTGACTGCCGCCATTTTGCGGACTAGCATAAGTGCAACAATGTATTATCAGATAGTTAACATTTTTTTCCAGTTAACTACCATTTTTAATTATTTCAGTTTTTAAAAATGGCCTATCCATTTCAGTTTTCACTTCATTAATTCTCGCTAACTAAACTAGCTCTGCCTAAATGGATGCAAAGTTGGATTTAATCCATTTTTCTTACTTTAAAAAAGTTCAAACAACATAAAATGAAAGTTATAATTATGCAGCAGGTTTGCAGCCAAGTTTAAAAATGAAAACGTTAGCTTCTTGACAGAAAAGTGTGGAGTTTAGTGCCTCCCTGGCAGCAGTCTGTCTCCAGCTTTGGAGTCTGGATCTGGTCTGCATGCCTGCAGCAGCTGGGGATTCAGCGCCTTTCCTAAGGACTGTTTTGCAAGGTGGACACTTTCCAGAGAGCGACTTGCGTCTGGCTCTGTTTACCCACCGGACTTCAGTCAGTGTTTTGCCATTCTTGCAACTTGAAATGTGTCAAGTAAGAGCAGATTTCCTTTTATTTTCTGGCCTTCCTCACTTTTAGGTGACAGCTGCTGAGCTGGCACATGTGCATCATGCTCTTAAGCACTGGTGCAGCTATGACAGCAGCGCTGACGGTGCACATGAGCAGGAGACACTCTGTGGATCGTTTGTGACTCTGTGATTGGGGAAAAAAGATACCAAGTAGAAGAACAGAAGTAGAAGCAATTTTCTGAAGCCAAGGGGAAAATATTGAGGTCATGTGATCTTAATTTTTTCAGTCTGGATCTGAACTGACAGGTTGTGTTTTAGTCCTAAACACATATTCCTAAATATTTACTGTGCAGCCGCGGTCTTCTGCATGTAATGAGAATGTATTTTTTCCTGTTTTGTCACATTTCAATGATTCAAATCATCAAACAAATACTAATATCAAAGATTTCATTGTTTATCAAGGTTCGAAAGCTAACCAAGCCAATAAACAGTTCACTCAAGAGCCGCCATCTTAGACAGCTGCATGTCCGCTTTACCTTGCAGATAAGCTACATTAGCTAAGCTAATTTTGCTAGTTTGGCTGTTTTGGATGGTTATCCAAGCTTGTTCAGGAAATTTCCCCCTTATATTGTTTAAATCTGACCAGTGATGCTTGAACTAGAAAAAAATAATGAGCTGTAATTCAAAATATAAAATAAAACTACTAAAATATGAACTGAGATACAGATTGTTTAGTGATTTGTTAAACTTATTTGTGAAAAACACAAATAAAGTGAGAATTTTTGGTATGTGAAACTCACTTGAATCAATGTTATCGTTTTTATTTTGTAACTGAACTGATACATCACATCTATGTGTTAAAGTTATCATAGTCAAGCTAGCATAACTGAGCTACTTCCTTCTCTTGCTATTTTCTTCTTAACTAAACTTTTTCCTGAACTTATCTAGTTGTAATGTTGACAATAAGTAGCAAAACAATTCATTCCTTTGTCTTTTATACATCAGACGTACATTTAAGATTTAGCATGATATATTGACAGCTAAAACAAATGCTAATCGTTGTTGTAGAGCAGCTTGTGACATCGAGCTGCAATGAGTCTGTACTTGCGTCATGAATCTAGCAGATTTAGCTTACAAATATCCAGATAAACTCTAGTTTTTAATCAGTATTCCACTTTCCTGACTCATTTATTACCCACCCTCACTCTCTGCTAACAGGTTGCTGTGTGTTTTTATGCAGCCAACCTGGCTCTATATCTTGTGCCGTTCCTCTTTCACATCCCCACAGTCCATCATCAACTCGCTACCTTCCATGTTCATAAACTGTGAAGCAAAGGATGACTGATCTGATGGTCACTTCAGTTGAGGCAGAAAGGAGCCGGTCAATAAACCCAAAGAGTGAGATGCCTTTTTGCAGAATCGCACACAGGCATTAAAGCCGAGCCTGTAAAATCATGCATCCACTCTCACTCTGTCGTTTTATCTCTGGGAGTTTGGGCGCTGCGTGACGGTGAGGTGTTGAGGGCTCTTCAGGCTTAGATCTGAACACTTGTGGAAATAAGCTGCCACCACTTAGAAGATGAGCAATTATTGGGTTTTTGACTTCTTTTTCAAACAGATGATATTCTGGGAGATCTTCAGAAATGAGAACTGTAAATATTTTTTGACTGAGTCACTGCGGTTTCCTTTGAGGATACCAACCAACCAACATCATTTAAGTTTTGGATTTTATCTCGTCGGTTCCCTCAACTCAAACACATGCAGTTCTGTCATCTGAAATGTTTTAGATCAAACTCGTTTAAATATCACACAAAGATAACATGAGGAAATACAAACAAGACTTTCCAAATGAGAATTTCATTTATTAAGGTAAAACAAACAAACCTAGGAGACAAAGGACCGATTTGAATATTTGGTATTACATTATACCAATGTAATAAAGATATAAAACCTCTTAACCAGGAAAATGATCTTATTTTTTAAAAGCAAGTCATTTAATTCATCATCATAGTGAATAATTTAAGATTTTGTTTTCCAACAAAAGCAAAAGCTAAAGATTTATTGCCTTATTTCTCTTATGGAGGAAACATGATACCTGGAAATCCCTCATAATAAAACCAAGCAGCTCAGGGGACGAAGCTGCAGGAAGATTTAATATATACAACTAATAAACACTCCCAACATTCAGCGCCTGGAATCCCCACCATCTGAATATGCAACATTTCCTGAATAAATTAATTTTAACGTTTTAATTGCTGTATTTCAGCCAGACAATTGGAATCGGGGGCCTGATTCCACATCTGTGCAGCGCCTGTAACAGTTTGTGTCTGTGTGATAAATTTAATGAGTTCAGTCTTTGTGGAGAAAAATGACCTTTTTAAAATGACATTGCCAGATGAAAAGACTCGGCTCAAACCAAATAACAGCAAATGTCTTCCCTGAGGTCCAGCGGATGATCAGAAAACTCTCTGGCTTTGACAAACTCGCCGTTTTCTGCACATCTGGAGGCGAACGCAATTACAAATGAGCAGAGGTGCATGTAAGCAGTTCCTCAGATTGGTTTCCGTATTTAAAAAAAAAAACATTGCGGAGGAGAAAATATGTATTAAATGAGGCAAAGCAAAGGAGCAGAAGGTCCTCTTACATCCTTCTTAGCGATGCTTCTGTTTGCAGAGCTCATCAACATTATGATCTAATCTGCACAGCCATATTGCCCTTTGATGCACTGGCTGCCATTATGTTCACCATTAGTGGGAAGAGTTTCAAGAGGTTTCCATTACTACATGAGGAAAAACCTTAAGTGAGAAAATACGGTGAGATCTTTGGAGGGTTTGAGTTTCCTCCAGTGTTCGCTCAGTGATTTGAAGAACAGGGAGCTACATTTACGAGCTTTATAAAATATAATTACAAGCCGTAACTCACTGCAAATACACGACAGATATTTGTTGATAAAACATAATCATGATTGATGGTGGAGGAGCCAATCTCTTTTATATCTGACTCAAACTGCTGATTATTGTCATAATGATTTTATGAAACTATTTTGTTTGCTTAGAAAGTCTGGTTCATTTGTGGAGGTGTGAATGGACCCAATGGAATGCAAATATGAATGTAAAGCAGGAAGCGGAGTACAACTCATGGCATTCTGGGTAAATAAAACCAAAACAGTTGCACGTAACTTGCCCCAAAGATAAAACAGAAATAATACAACTGCTCAAATCTGATGTTCACATTTCTTGAAGTCGGAAGTTGCGTTCATGTCTTCTTCAGAGGTTTTTGTTGTTCTTGGTGCAGCGCCCCCACAGGTGAGAAGGGGAACAGGTTTTCCAAATAGTTTGGATCATTTGACATGGGTGCAGTGTGAATGTGAACCACACCAGCTGAAAATGCAACAAATGTTGCAACTTTGGTCCCCAATCGAACTGAGTCTACAGGGCTATTTATTGCATTCTGTGCCTCAAGGCGATTGAGGCTACTGCTAACTAGCTGCTAACATGTCCTAGCTAGCCAGCTAGCTTTTTTTTTTTTGCATTTGTCATGGATAAGTGCAAATTTATCATCAATTGGCTGGACGATGTTGCATATTTGCAAAATAAATGTAATTTGAGTCACATTCAGCCTCCAAGATCTGAAAACCAGAAGGTAAAAAGTTCAACAATGATGTGAAAAAATACATTTGAACGTTCAAGGAACAGAACACGAAATAAACACAGAGGAACGAACTGAATATAGCAAAACTTATTCAACATAAATAAACCAAAACCCAAACATCCAACGGTTGTGACACAATAGCCACCCATTAAGGTGGATTCAAAAAGCAAAAGCAAAACCCCCAAAAAAGAAAACTGATGATCCTTCTGTCAATAAAATAAGACCAATAAAAACTGTAAACAACATTCAGACATAAATTAGCAAAGGAAGTGACACAGACAGATGCCAAGATGCTTTAAATTGAATTAAACAACGTATTAATCAAACCCTAGCTGATTTCTTTATAAAACTGGACGTAATGAAGACTAATTGTGGTTGTATCTCTAATCAATTGCTGTCTTCATCATCCTGCTTTTGCTCCGCGCTGAAAGATGAGAAGTAAGATGCAAGACGAGTGCGAGGTGGAGTCAAACTTTTCCCTCTTGCTCCTTGAATTTTAATGCACTTTCACTTAATTTTATTGTCCGACCAGATTGAAAAACACATCAGTCTGAGTTAGAGCCTCACAGTAGCCTCATTACTCAGTTATGGAAGACTAATCGGACTGACGGTGTAACCTCAGTGAGTGTCGTGTCAGTCAGAGAGCTGCGGCTTCAGGCTGGGGCAGATCAACCATCTGCCTGCCTTATCGCTCCATTTATGCTGATCAGAGCAAAAACTAAAAATCCACCTCCTTTTATTTGCATTTCATGCAGAAAGTTACACTTAGACAGATTATTTTTTACTGTTTTTGCTTCTATTTGAGACATTTTGACATGAACATGTATCTAATTATTGCTGAAACATTTAGAGATCATTCAATTAAAAAAAAAAACGTTACTGGCTTTGTTTTACCGTTTTCTAGGTTGAGAAAAGTATGACCAGAAAGAAAAAAATCATTCAGAACTTTGTTTACATCAAATAAATAACAATAAAAATAACACAAATTAACATTTAACCAATTCTAAATTTCTCTGCTTCAACCAGTGGAGGTTAAAAACACAAAACTTGTTGATCAAAAACATATAAAAAGACAGAATTTAGTATGGAAAACATTTTATTTTCCAAACTTGTTTTCCTCTTTAATTCATGTACAATCAAATGACACTCTTTATGAAATCAGTCTGAAGTACATAAACATCTTTATGATGGCATTTTTGAAAAATGACATGTTTAACTTGCACATGAATTTAAATTCTGGAGAAAAATTCTTGTTCTGTTGGCAGATTATTTGTTATAAATGAAATAATCTACCAACGTAACTCATACTTTTTAATCAATATTAAGAATAGATTTACTTACAACAAGCTCCTGTATCTTGCTGAAAAGGTACATTTAAGATAGTTTTGTTTTATTTCAAGCATATTTGTCCTAGAAAGGAGACAAAAATACTTTTGTGTTTTTCAGTAGACCTCTCCTAACCTGTTCAAAGAAGCATAATAGAAATATATGAGCTCCCTGCAAGAAGAGAATATGTGAAATCTCTGTTAAAGGGTGTTCAGGTGAAAACTTTAAACCAATTTTAATGAAGAATATCCATTGTTCTGTTAGATTATTCCTAAAAAATTGTTAATAATCTAAGCATTTTGTTAAAAAATGATTGGGAATCAAAGAGTCACTTTTCTCCAGCAGGTCGATCAACCTCTCTGCTCTCCGGGTTCCCCTTCCACCAACAGCGGCAGCTGACAAATTACTTTTGATTTGCTCATTTCACATCTGACCTTACAATATCGGATTTACAATTGGGCTGTTCAGACAAAATAGCTTTGCAGATTGCCCGCGAGAACCGGTCCTAAAACATCACTCCGAGGAACACCGGTGCTTATTGATCAAGATGAAAGGAGCCTCATGATTGCAGAGGGATGTGAGAACCCGAGACTCACTCTGGACTTTCAGACGGAAACTCTGCAGCAGGAGGAAACTTTCTGTCCAGGAACATTTATTATTATCTTACTGTAAATGTAAGATTTAAATAACTGTCACCAAATAAGATCCAAACTGCTGCTATGTGTCAGAAGAAGATCTTGCAGACTGAAAGTGAGGATTGGATGAAATAGTTTTTTTGCTGGAAATATTTCTAGAAGACAGAAATCTCTCATCCTGAGGTGAATTTATGTGTGGACTAACATCAGTACTGTGAACTCTCTGGTATTTTTCAAGAATTAGGTACAACAAGGACCTGCAAATCCTTTAGACCTCCACTAAAAACTCTTCTAGTGCAGATTAAAACATTAAATTTAACTCATTATTACGCAGAGTGGCAAACATCTTAGCACGAACACAGAGGCTAACAAAAAATTATTTTAGGAGTGTTTTTACTGCACTCTACTTTCTGCGTTTACTGGAGTACTTTTATCATAAAGTATTTCTGCTCTTATTTGAGTAAAATTTGTGGATTTTCTACCCACTGAAAGAAAAACAAACATGTTTTAACCAAAAATTCACCATAAACAGACAAACACCTGCAGTTTTTGGTAAAGTTTGAAATTGCAAGAAACTGAATTGGAAAAATTTATTTTGCCTGATTTTTTATAAATTATTATCATTTTAAAATACCAAAAGTTTGACTTTATATGTTGTTCCATCTTAAATAATTGATCATTTGATCAGTTTCTCTGTACTTTAGTAGACTTTTCCACATTTTTTTTTTGTACTCTCACTTGAGTAATTTCTTAATCGGCTACTATTTACTTTTACTTCAGTAAAAATATGTTGAAGTAGTACTACTCTTACTTGAGTACAGTTTCTGGAAGTATCTGACGCTAGCGGTTAGCATACATGCTGCAGTCTCTTCCCGTCTCTAATCCCTGCTGTAAATAAATCCAGTTTTCCTTAAAGTGACTCTATGTGTCTATAAACTTGTTTGCCGTCTGATAAAAAGTCGCTCTTGTTGGACGTCTTTTCCTTTAGCCTCTGTTTCGGCTCCATAATGGCTCCGCTCACAGTAGAACCAGTGGCGTTATGATGCAGGCGGACAGTAGCTGGACATCCTGAGGTGTCAGGATGACCGCAGCAGCTCTATTAAACATACATCTCCCCTCTGGGCAGAGCCGCCGTCCCCTGTGTGGTTCATTCGCTCTACAGGGAGCAACAACTCCTCAAAACCTTCAATATTTTCCCAGCCTGTTGGTTTCCACCGCCTATCAAAGGTTGAGTTTCCCTCCTCCTGGTTTTGCTTATTCCTCACTTGCCTCGTTGCTTTGATTTGGCAGCCGCTCTCCACCGCCACCCACATGCATTCATCAAAAAAAAAGAGACTTCCCATTCCTGCTTGATTTTACTTGCCTTTCACTAAAAATTGACTGCAGTGAATTTCCACTTGCAGGCGATGCGTGCTCTTGCTCCAACGTTTTCTTTTGATACAGATGTAAATGAAGCGCTACGCCTGTGAAATCCGTGTGATTAAATGTGAAGAATAACCGCTCGCCTCCTGCTGGGAACATGATTTACAATTTCACCATAGCTCCCATCTTTCAGGCATCACATAAAACAGATTGGCTTGTTAAATTGAGCTGTTGTTAATGTTAATTAACTCTAATTGATTGCCAACGTAAAGTTGTTCATTTGCAAATTGCCGCCCTAATAATTCAGGAGGAATCAGTCTACAGATCATGTTTGTTTTATCTTTACTCTTTAGATTTGCCAGTATGTAAATATATCTATATTTTAATCACGATTTTCTTTCTGGCTTCCAGTCATGATAAGCTTTATTTGTTCCAGTCAGGATGCCGGCCCACATCATCACACCTCCTCCACCGAATCCTGTTTGACGTTAGCAGAGAGCTTTAGCTTAGTTTTCCAGACAAATTAAGTTCCAAAATAGGATCATAAAATAACTAATTGGACTTAAAAAAAATGCAAATTATTGCTAAGAAACCTATTAAATTAATTTTAAAAAAGCAATAATCAACATATTTTATGGATTTAACTCTTTCTTCTTGTTGATTTTTAGTTTTTATATGTTTTAGGTATTTTGTCTAAAATAAAGAAAATGATTAACCATTTTTAAATAAACTTAAAAATAAAAAATATTCTGACAATACCAAGTAATAAATAAGTAATAAATAAATGAATTAATTGATAAAGAGATCAGTAAATGAAAATAAATTAATGTATGTATATTTGTTTTACAAAATTATATAAAAATACTCTAATAAATACAAACTAATCTTTTAAAAAATAAATTGGCAAAATTAGTAAAAACACAAAAAAATCAATATATTTTTAATAAAATTAAAAATGTGAAATATTCTGATTAAAGTAAAAAGCAATAAATGTATAAATTTATAACTTAATTTGTACAAAATTAAGTTGTATAAAAATATTCTAATTCATACAAATTAAATAAAAAAAATATTTAAAAAATACAATCAAATACATTATTTGACTTAAATAAATAAAATATTAAAATTCACTAAAATAATAAAAAAATAAATTAAAATATTCTAACTAAAATAATATTAAAAATACATAATTTTTTAAATAAAAATTTTAAAAATAGAAGAATAAAACTATTAAAATAAAGATAAACAAACAAAAAAAAAAGACACAACCAGAAGTTTTTTGTGAGCTTCATATTTGACAGTTTAAAACATTTTATTAAAGCTCACAGCAGCAGAGCAGGATCTCCTCTGAGCTGCTTCACCTGTTGAAAAACGACCCAGAGGGGCGTAACGAGACCCCCAGCCCACCGTCCTGTCATCACACCGCCGTCGGTGGTACACCCTCTCTGTGGATTACCCATAATTCAGCCTGGCACCGACTAGCAGCTCTGAAATGCTCCATCTCATCAGGGGTCGTATGGGCTGGCGAGCGGTGGCAGGAGCCCTGGCGGCGGCGGCGGCGCTGGCAGCAGACGGCTTGGCCGGCAGCGGGGAGCTGTGTGGGAGATGTGGACTGTCGCCTTCAGCAGATGGGCTGCAGACACACGACTTCACTCCAACTACTGTGCACACTATATCATGACGCCCTGTGGGCTGTGTCAATCCTGAACACAGGCTGGAATGATATCTGCTTCGAGGTATTAAGAGCTGGATGGTAACTGTTGTCAGGCTGTCACAAACAAGGTGACATATTCTTTGATGGGAGAAAAAAGCAATCTGCTGTAAATGTTACCGAGGGCAACAACGGTTTTATTGGGTTTCACACTGACAGGAGGACATCAGGTCGTGTCCTTTGTGCTTTTATTGATAATTTTGTTTGCTAATTTTTCACAGGTATATCAATAAAATATGTGAAAGTGGCCTTTTATGTGGAAGCAAGTAGAAGAGAGGAGTGTTTTAGTGTTTTATTTTCATGTGGAGAAGATTTCTGTAGCTACAGGTGGGCCAATCAGTGCTTACTAAGATAGAAAGGAGTATTCAAAGCTGAATTTTCACTGCAGTAACAGAAGTCTGAACTGGTTTTTCCTGGATTCAGCCTGTTGGAGCAAACATGTAGATGTTTCTGGAGGGACGGTGTCAACAGAAGGCTGCTGTAGGCGTCTGCAGCAACAGGCAGGTGCTGCTGCTGTGAATTAGCTCAGCCTGACGCGTACTTAGCCGAGGCCCAGGCAGCTTTAGCATGTGTTCATTAGCGGATGCCGGGGAAGCTTATCATTCTGAATAGCCTCATTAGTGATAGGGATTAATAAGCGGCAGGTTCATTAGAGAGACAGGCGGAGAAGTGTGTTGGCAGAATTGCAACAAGGATGCGCCGCTATAGACTGGCCTTCGCCTCTCGTGTTGTTTCAGCTAATAACAGCAGAGGCTTTAAGATCAAGAAGAATAAACATCATCTGGTTTTATTGTGTTCTGGTTGTTGCTGCATGTTGTACTGCTTTTATTACTGATCAACCAATTAATCAGGCATCTTGTTAAAGAGAGTTCTCTCTCAGTTTGGAAACATATTTAATTTAAGTAGGGCTGAAATTATTAATCGTAATAATTAATTATTAAAAAGTAACTTGGTGATCGATTATCTGTTAACTGGAGTTTGCTGACTTGAAAAAGGCAATTAGCTGAGAAAAACAACATATTCAAAGCAGAAATTTGCCAAAAACTGTACAGAATATGGTGGAAAATGTATCACAATATAAGCATTTAATTTCAGTCGATATTGATATATTGATACATTTTTTTAGTTTTAGATATCTTAAATACTTCCGAACTGATGACATGTTCCTGATTCATCCACAGTTTTCACTCCACACTGCTTTTTGTTTTTTTGGGGGTTTTTTTAAGCAGTTATGAGCCACAATGACAAAACACAAAACTAATGCTGCGCAAGTTACTCGACACGCTGTTGCTAGGCAACCAAAGAATGAGTGAGTTGCTAGGTAACCAAAGAATGAGTCAGTTAGTTGATTCCACCAAACTTGCTTAGCTAGCTGGGAGAGGTGGAGCAGCTAAAGCTTTTCCTCTGCCTACAACTCCCAGAATGCTGTGTGGTTTTGGATCAGACTTCTATTGATGTCGATTATGTCTCTATTGCGATATATATTGTTGTTGATTTATTGTCCAGTCCTGCTATTTCTACATTTTGACAATAAAACTTTTATTTTATTCTTTTGAAAAATGAACTAAATTACTTATTTGCATATTTTAATGTATATCTAATATTGTATAAAACGGGTTAAATTAATAATCTGTAGGACACTGCAAGTTTTTTATTCATAAAATAAACAATAACTAAAATAACTGGTAGTAGCAGGCCTAAATTTATGACTTTCTGAATATGAAAACCTGGAAAAATGAGATTTTTGATTTGGGACAAAGTTTTAGAAAATATGCATATTTACATTTCAAGCGTACAAAGTTAACCATAGTATTTAATCACAGCGCTAGAGTTTTAATAACTTGACAGCACAAGTTTTCTCTGCATCTGAAACATTTACACGACAATCATATACAGAAATAGAAAATCACAAAGGCAGCAAACCACTGTGTGTTGGGAATATGACCGAACGGGACCTTGAAGTGAGTTATCCATGCAGCAAACTTTCTTCCTTTGGCATCTGAGTAACTCAGAGCTGCTGGCGAGCCGCTACATATGCATCCTCTGCCGAAAGCAAGCTAAAAAAAAAACTTTTGCCTCATGCGCTTTTGTGGCTCATTAAATATTAAATGCAGTGCTACTCTGTGTTCTTTTATTTATCCAGTGCTTCAATAACCAAGATGCAACGCCCGGTGTGCGTTCAAGAAAATACTTTGGAACTTGTTGTTCCTTCACACAGGGATTTAAAATGCCTAACAGACAATAATCCTCTGCAGATACTGATTGTTTGTTCACTCTTGACGGTAAATATTGTTTTCATATCACTAGTTTCATCTAACGTTGACTCAAGCTGTGCTTTCAAGTTCCTTTGACTTTGTTACGCCATCATAGTGACTCTTCTTCTTCTCCTGACTCATCGACTCTGAACAGTTTGGGCTTTTTTCAAGAGTCAAAATCCAAACAATCATTATTGGTGTGAAAGTAAACAGTTGTTCTATATTGTCATTTTTATTCCTATTGTCTTACTCC
Organism: Xiphophorus maculatus; assembly: GCF_002775205.1. NCBI lineage: Eukaryota > Metazoa > Chordata > Actinopteri > Cyprinodontiformes > Poeciliidae > Xiphophorus > Xiphophorus maculatus. The sequence goes on along the minus strand of NC_036466.1, from coordinate 11,226,394 downwards.
ATTATGTGTAATCATGAATGTTTTTGGGACTTAAACAGCTCAGATGATGTGTTTTATTACAATAAACCATAATTATGAGGAATCTTGTATCCATCAAGCAAAATAGGGTGGAAAAGAGATGGTCCTGATTCTGAAACGTCAAAAATTATAATCTTTTAATTACAACTAACAATTATTTTACTATTTGATTATTTTGACGATTAATCGGATTGTTTTCTATTTAACCATTTAAGACTTTTTTATACTATTAGATATCCACTAAAATATGCAAACAAATACTTAAATTAATTTTTAAATAAGAAAATAAACATTTTGGTGTCTATATTTTTTAAAATAAATTTGAATCAGGAGAAAACTAGACAACTTAAAGAGTTTTAGCAAAAACATTCTTCCCATTTTGACGTTTGGTTTGAACCTCAAACAGTCATTTTTGTCAAGTTTAGATCCCTAAAAACTTCAAGTTGCTGCTACTTTATTAGCTTATTCACTATTTGAGTTAATATTTACTTAATATTTAGGTGAATTTCAAGATGCAACATTTTAGAAAACCACTAGGTATCACACTAGAGCACCAACATTTTTAACTAAGACACATTTACTAAAGTTTGGTCTGATTCAACTGAATTGTACTAAATTCAACTTTGCAAACACAGACAGAAAATTTTCAAGAATGTCCCTTTATTAACAAAATAACACAAGCTTGAGCTAATTATCTAAATTCCCTGTGGTTGAACTCAATGCATCAGTCCAGCAAACAGGTGCCTTTGTTAATTTTCTGCTTTTATATGAAGTGCAGATGATGTTTACCCACTTGTAGACTCTGATTATGCTGAAAATAAATGAACAAGTTTTTTCAGATTTCGAGTCTCGCAACTACGTGTTGACGCGACTGACCTCCCCTCTCTTCAGTGTTTCAAATAAAAACGCTAAATAATTTGGTACCTTCGTGGCACTCTAAAGGCTCGGAGAACATGTCTGACGCCCACAACAGGAATTAGTATGCAACAGATGTTGCGAGGCATCAGAGCAGCACAACGACTGCAACAAAGCTGCAGAAGTTCGACACTGATGTACCTGGCAGCAGCAGAAAGAGAAACGAGAAAGGAGGAGTTCCTTGGCTCTGTTCATCTGTAATTTGAGCTGCAGGAGGCAGTGCACCTGTTTCTGAGGAGACAAAGCAAACAGAAATCTGATTTGCATCTGGGTTTGTCATAAATAGTCATCAGCTTCAGCAGGTGCAACACATTGTGCCTGAATCTGAAGCCTAATAGGGATTCCTCGTCCCCCCAACAGATCTTTGAATAGATTTTAGTGGGTTGCTTTGAGCAACACACATTGCACCATAGCGTTATAAATAAATTGGAAATTTAATTTGGATAATTCTCAAACACCTTCAATATCGCAACAACCCCTGAAGTAGCAGATTTGGTGACCAAACTGGCGAATTGAAACTAGCGGCGCCCCACATAATTCATTAAGCTAAAAATGCAAAATTTGGATTTTATTTCTTTAATCATTTGAGTTGTTAAAAACAAATTCTTACTTACAGTAACGACCTGTTCGAGAGGAAATACAGAGATCAATTTTATTTGACTCAACAAGCTACATTTTTATTACACTTTTCCACCACATTTCCAAATTTCTGGGTCATCAATTGTTTTCTGTTTTGTTTTTTAAGCTTTTACCACCCTTGACTTGTGGTGGGGAACCGAACAAAATCATTTCAAGGGCCACAAATGGCCCACGGCCCACACTTTGAACACCCCTGATCTAAACCACTAAATTGTAACTGTAGCTGTAAATTTATCATCTTTATGACCTTCAGGTTTGTTTGGTTTTGTCCAGAAGAAAAGCATCCTGCTGCAACATGATGCTGCCACCACCACTTTACTTTTAGTTTTAGTTTTTATCTATATTTACTTTGTAAATTTGTTATTACCATTAGATTACTTGAAAATGGTTTCAAAATGACAATATTATCGTTTATCACAATAACTTCTGGGACAATTTTATCAGCAAAGCTTATGGTGACTAGTAGAGTTGATATCATTTCTTTTAAAACCCAGTTAAAATGTCTGATTTTTAATCTGTTTTTGATCAATTTATGTTATTTTTGATATTTATTTTGGCTCGTTTCTTCACTATTGCGTCAATTTTTGCTTCTGTGAAACTTTTACTTTCTTACCTCTCTTTCAAAACATGAATAGATTCTCCCACCTGAGCTGTGAGTCTCTGCAGCTCCTCCCAAATCACCATTAACCACTTTGCAGGTTTTCTGATTAATTTATTGACCTTCATGTGTGTTTAGATTGACGACCGTGACTTGACAGATTTCTGTTGTACCAGTTTGTTATTTTTTTGTTATCTTTAAAACAACAGCTCGGCTTCATAAACAATATCTCACACTCGGGCCCAATTTCCAGCATCCCCATAAAAAAATTAAAAAAAGTGAATTATAAATAAAATAAAATACAATGTAACAAGCAGACAGCTGCTCTGCTGCACTGGATGTACATTTCGGAACAAAATAATGTGGAAAGGCTGCAGATAACCCCGCTTTGTGATTAAATTTTCTCCCCAATTTAAATAGCTCAGCTTTATTTAAATGGAAATAAACAACGTAATCTGAAAATGTTATAAGTTGGCAAATGAGCAGGTGATGAAAGTGCAGACCGCCTTGCTTTCCCACCGTCCTGTTGCTCAGCAGAGGTAATAGCCCCACCAAAAACTTTGCCCTGAATAGCAGCACCGTGCTTCCGCGCCATTGTAACTGGTGCATAATGGATTTTCCCCCTCATAACTGCTTTAATGGACTTATTTGCATACAGAAATGAGTAAATACAGTGTATATTTGTGCTATCTAAAAATAGCAGTAAATGAGGAATTGAAAATCCAGAGGAAGATGAGTGAAGCTGACACCTGTGTCAGTTTTATTTTCCCTCCAGCAAACGTGGAGCTGAGCGTGACTGGTTCACAGGATGGACAGATAACTTTTTAAACTATTTTTAAAATTTGTTTTCCATCACAAACTTATAGAGATATTTAAGTCGTGTCGCCCCATATGCTCGACAAGCTGTGGGTTTAAGTTTGTTGGATGTAGCGTCGACATTTGAGTCTCATTTCATTTCATTTTTTACGATTCGACGGTTAGTTTTACAGTCGATTAGTTTTATTTTAGGGTAGAAAAACAAACATTTTCCAACATTTATGGATATGGAAGTAGATTTTATGTAAACCGAATCCTTTGGTGTTTTTTAGTTTGTGTAAAAATAAAACAATTTGATACCAGACATTTAAAAACCCTTAGTGTTAGAAATAACGTTACAAAAGTTCAAGTATTTAAAGGTTTTGCTAAAATGTATCTGTATGTTGGTAACTCCTGAACCTGAAATCAACATATTGGTTTGAAGAGCCATGATAAAGATGTTTATTTTAATTTTTTTGTGTATTTTATTTGGTTTTTATCTATTTTAACTTGTGCAATTCATTATACAAACTAACTGCTGTGCAGTGTTGTTTTTACTTCATTTACTAAAAAATGCAACACAATGCATCTTATATGTTTTTATTATTTAAGTGTTTGGTACTAAAATTATTAAACGGACAAGTTATCATGTTTTTATACTTATTTTATTTAGTAAACGATATTTTTTTGTTGAAAAATTGGACTCCTAATGAAAATTAGGGCTGCAAATAGAGATTACTTAACCAATTAATCAGCTAAAATTAGCACATTCTGCTGATTTTTCATTAAAACCTTTTTTAGATATTAAAAATAAATTAATAAATAATTCAATTCAAACATTTTATTGCCTAAAATGCAGAGATTTTAGCTGCAGAAAATGTTTTTTTCCAATCATTTTATATTTTTGTTACCGTGTTTCTTGACATACAAATATCTTCTCTAAATAAATGACTGAAATAAATAAATGAAATAATTTTTTTAGAGTTTCTACACTCCAGTTAACAATTAATTAGTTGACGATTATTTCAGTAATTGATTCATCTTGATTAGTTGCTGGTGAAAAACAGACAATTTGAAGATAATTTTCTGGTGAAATTGTTTCTTAAATACAGCAAAAACACACCGTAAATATTATTAACTTATTAGATGATTTTATTTGCATGTTTTCACTATGATGGTCGGTTCAGGTGTAAAACTAAAATATATTTATCTTTTACGTAAAATCAGAAACTGTCACATTTATTGGTAGATTCACACTCAGCAGCACGATGTGCCAATCTTCTTAAAAAGAAATTATGACTGACACTAAACAGGAAGAATCCATTTATAATGAATAAAACCGACTCCTCTTTGTAGATTCCCGCGTTTTATCTGATGTCACTGCTTTGAATTTCACTCAAAAATGAATAAAATGGAGAAAGACTCTATTTGTTTATCTTTGTGTACACGTTTGACACAGCAAACAACATAAATTATTGAAACAAGCAACACATGTTTGAATTACTGACAAGGATTTTCAGTCACAAACATGAGGAATCTCTGCTTGTCTCTTACTTTCACCGAGTAATTCATATTTTAGGAATGCTGAAGATAAAGAACAAATGCCCTTTCTTGGGGTGAGAAAGGAGTCCAGTTTCACAGATATGGATTCATTACAAGCAGCCTGATAGGATTTTGGAGGGACAGCAAAAATATTTAGGTTTTAGTGATGAATGAAGTTTAAGAACGCATTGAAAACCAAAGAGCAGCACCTCAGACTGCCTTCATTAATGTGAAATAGCAGCGCGATAAACAGCTGAAATAATCTGCTCTCATAAAAGGATTTCATGCAACTTCCTCCCACGCCGAGGAATCTAATATTGCAGCAGATAAAGTGAGAAATAAGACAGAAACAAAAACATTTCAACCAAAAAATTAAAAAGCAGAAACAAAACTTTCCAGCATGGAAAACAGAAAAACAGCCAATTTTCTCCCAAACAAGTTAAAAAATGTATTCTCATGTAAGTACCCAACATCATTTTAGTAGTAAAGTAATTTAATTTTGAGAAGTTTTCAAACGTTACTGGTAGTTTGTTAAATGAGATTTTCATTTTTCATCTGATTTTGTTCATTTGACCATATTAATTTTTACACAATAAGAGATTATGACCCTAAACTCCCCCTGCCAAGAGTGAAATTATGCTAATTTATGTTCACAACATGAACTGAAGGTCTCTTGGGAAGTGAATAATAGATGTAAAATTAACAAGGAAATGATAAAATGCAACAATAAAAAAACAACAATGTAAAAATTACCAAATTTGGTCATTTTGAACTCAGCTTTTCAGAAACCATAACTTAATAAACTCTTATGAAAGATTATGTATTTTTCTACAATGAATGTGATATTTAGATTTATAACAGGAATAGAAAATAATCTTTATTGAGCCGTTTTGGGGGGAAAAGCAGAATTACAGACAAGATTTTAGCTGAAAATGATTTGGTTTTGTAACCTTTTGTAACTGCGGCTGTAAAAACGAGCAGCACCACAAACCAGTCTTTGAAATTTCCTCTGAGAATAAAAGAGTTTTTAAATTAAAACCCATTAGATAAGAAAGGAAAAGCAATCTTCAAGTATTCGCACCAAGTTTAATTGTAAATCAAGCTGCAAGTGCAGTTAATTTACTCAAGTTTCCCCCTCTGACTGCTGGTAATTTGCAAGCGTCTATTTGCATTGCTCTACATTAAAACACCAAAAAGGGAGGGAAGTTTAGCTGAGCTAATTGATGCAGAGAGAAGCTCAGTCGACTCTTTCAAATCTGCCTTGGAGGTGGGAGATTATTTCCTTCTTCACACCAAATATAATATTTTGTATCTTGAGAGTATAATTCGTCTTAATGATATTTAGATGCTCTTTTGTAATATAAATTGACTCTATTTATAGGTTTCTGTATGTAAATGTGTTTGTAGCCTCTCTGTATTGCAGCTTCCAACTGGGCTCATGAACATTTTGTGACTTTTTCTGCAGTAAAATACTTTTAAAAAGCTTTTTCTTATAAGCCAAAAGAACTTCTGCTTTCAATGTCGCAGAAATTTTAAAGAATCTGTTCACAGTTTTAAACATGAACCATCATTACAGAAGGTTAGCTTTACAAATACAGAGTTAAACTGAGACGCTTTGGGACGTACCAATATGTGCTTATATCTCAGCTGAGGGGCGCGCATACCTCCAAATTGTGTGTATGTTCAGATGAGTGTAAATGAACCCAATAAAGACTAAAGGAAATGTGAGGGATGCTGCTCAAGGTTTTTTTTTTTAGTGTAGGGTAACAGTTGAACAGTTTCACCATTTTTGCCCCAACTTTGGTGCAAAATATCATAATAATCAAAATATTTTAACTCAAAAAGATCTTTTCCCTGAAAGACTTGTTTCTAAACAACTTTAATAGTTGAGGCAAACAGATTTCTAACCTCAATTTATTTCTTTAAAACATATTTGCTGTGGAATTCTTTGCAACAATTCCTCGATTGAACGGATCGTGAAGGTCATGAAGTAGCAAAAATCTAGTCAGAAAAATTTACAATGATTAAACAAGCTGCAGATATTTGAGTTAGTACCCAACTGTCTCCATATTTATAGCTGATTTTATGATTAAAAAAGAACATAAAGAAGAAGAAAAAAGTAAATCTAACCTATTTCCTCTGTTATCTATGTTTTATACCTAATAGCAGCAGATGCCTTTGTTTGTAGATGCATCCTTTGGTTTCCCCAAGTAAATCTTACACACCTTCACACAGGTCATGCTCTGCAGCGTCCCATAAAATGATCCGAGCCGTGAATGATGACCCGTGTTGTCTTGCTTTCATGGAAGCAGGCAGACACACAGCTTGGCTACATGATGAGCTGGGCTGAGACCGCCTGGCGCTGACGCTGGGCAGGTTTAGTCCCTCAAAGGTTTCTCATCGGCCGTTTCTCTAACTTTTTCATTCTGAGAACCACTAAAATAAAACAAAACATCTTAATATACAACTTCAAATGAAAATATTAATCTCTTAACTCATTTATTGTTCATCCTATTGCAGTGGCTCGGGGGACATTTTTAGCTGTTGGACTAATTTTTTTGCGGCTCCCAACTGCAATTGGTTTCAATACTATTTAGCTGCTAAGGACAAAAACCAGATTTAGGTAGTAACTAGTTAAATTTACTCAATTACATTTACTTGAGCAACTTTTTTGAAAATATTTACTTTTATTAGTATTTTTACTGCGTTGTTCTTTCTACTTTTACTTTAGTAATGTTATTATAAAGTATCTCTACTCTTACTTCAGTTAAATTTCTGGATTTTCTACCCACTGAATGAAAAACAAACATGTTTTAACCAAACATTAACCAGACACAGACACACTCCTGCAGTTTTTGTTAAAGTTTAATCAGTTTTTTTATTGAAAGAATCTGATGAGGAAACATTATGTTCTGTTGTACTTATATGAATTATTGTCATTTTAAAATACAGAGCCATTTACAGCCCATGGACTGATTTTGTGCGGCCGCCAACTTCAACTCAAAAACAATACAAATTTGACCCATAGATGCAAATGGAGACACTTAATTCATAATCAGGGAAATTTAAAGCACAACACAAAGTATTTGTGATTCATAACCAAGTTTTAACAAAAGGTAAAACCAAGAGAGCTTTACTGAAAAGCAAACTTTACTGCACCCGGTCAGTTTAAATTTTTTATTAAACTTGGCTAAATATAGCAAACATTGACCTAAATTCTGTACTTATTACTGTAAATAAAGTTATTCAATCAAGCCCAAAAGAAAGTGAAAACTAGATATCTTTATTTTAATACAGCGATATCTTCAGTTTTTCATTTTTGTGACCCAGTTTTCAGCCATTTTAAAACACAAATAAACGGTTATTTACATGCAGTACCTTGCAGGCTTCTCTAAGAACATGCTTCCTATTTTCTGCTTTGAGCAAAAATTACATTGATAAAACATTAAACTCTTGTAATTTTCCTCCTACAATCCCATTAAAACACGTGAAGCTGAAAAGCAGAGACTTTGATGTCTTGTTTAATGGAGGATCTCGCCGAATAAAGTGAGAAACCTCAACAGACTCATTTGGAAACAAAATTGAAGGATTAAAGAGAGATGCATTCTGCTGGTGCATTATATGTCCAGACAGTTTCATTTAAATGTAAATTACAGACTTGCCTAAGAAACTTGTGAATCCAGAGCCAGCTGAGATATATCTGCATGTAAAGACACGGGCGAGTTATGGAGTCAAATAGAAAACGAGTTTTGCATTAGTAAGCTGAGAGACGGGCCACTGCTCAGGTGAGAGCGGTTTCTGTTGCCTCCAGTCAATGTTTTAAAGCTTTTTATGCTTAGTTTACGTCATAATAATGTGTCTCTGCAGGCTGTTTCTCTGAGTGTAGCAATATGAATTGAAAAAGCTGCATTTGTGGGTTAATTTGCTTGTTTTTTTTATGCTTAAGATTTTGTTTAATCTTATTTGTGTGATAAAAATGAGGTCATATGTTGAACATTTTGTTAAAATCATAGCATAAATATTGCTACAATCAAATAAAAATTTTAATGTAAGGCCTCTAAGCAATAGAATGGAGATAATTAGCTGATAAGATCAAGTGACAAGCATGTTGGAATTTAAATTAAATACAAGATTAGACCTGGTGAGGTGATAAAATGGATTTATTGTAGGACAATTGAAGCTTTCTGTGGGATAAATACCTGAATATAATCTTCTACCAGCAAGTTTACTGTAAAATATATCAAATTCACTTAACCATATGTTGAGAAAAAGTTGATTTTTCAGATTGTTAAACAGTTTTTCAATGCATCCATATTATCTCCAACAAATAAAACAATTTTAATATTTTGTGTTAAGTAGCTTACATCACGTGTGTCAAACTCAAGGCCCGTGGGCCAAATCCGGCCCGCCGTACCTTTTTATGTGGCCCTCTAGATTCTAGACTAAACACTAACTGCTTAAATATTACTTTATGAATCAAATTAATGCAGTTTTTATTTCAGTTTCTTGAGTAGTATTGCAGAAATTCACACAAAATCGACAAAACCGTCATAAATAAGTGCAAATACTTCCAAATTAGTTCCACAAACATTTTATTTTTATTTTAAAAAATCACAAAAAGGATCACAAAATCCTGGAGGGACTGAAAAGATGTTCAATAATATTTTATTTAAGAATTTATTGATACTTTAACAGTTTGTGGACAGGTTTTATCAATACATGATTTTGACACCCCACAGATCATTAATGTAAATAATGAATAATTTAGGCCCCAACATTGAACCCTGAGGAACCCCACAAGTTATAAAATCCCATATGTTTCTTTCTTATAAGACTCTTCAAGATATTCCAAATTTCTTCAGCATTGTGTTTATTTTTATTTAAAATACCGATGAATTAATTTATTTTTGTATTTCTTATATTTACATTCTGCTTCTCTGATTTTTAATCTTATATTTAATCTTAAGCATATTCTTATATAGGCATTTTATAATCCTTTTGTTATCCAATAAGAATTACAATATTAATGTTTATTGTTATATACCTTTATTGAACAGTTTTTATTATAAAGCTGCATTCATTCTTTTATAAACAAATCATTTTTTCCACCCATGAATATCTAAATCTGGTGACACAACTTATTATTCAGTATGTCAATGCAGAAAAAACTAATATTATATATAATATCACTATCATAATGTGTAAATTTGGGTTATTGTGCTTATAAGTTGGGGTATATGCTGACAGGAATGGTTTGTCTGTGTTTTTTATTTAGTTGCACTATTGTCACAAGGATGTTTTCTCCTCTTGGGGATAAGACCATCAATCTCCCGCTGTCTCTTCTGTCTGGCTTTTTCCACTTTTTTGTACCTTCTAGCAGTCGATGCAGAGATGAGCACGCTAGTTTCTTCAACCCGTATTCCTTCAAAATGTACAGATTCAGTACCAGAGTCACTACACAGAGTCAAAAGATTGCTCCAAGTTGGTCAACACTCTCCACATGTTCCTCTGTTTCTGAATCAGAAAGGTGATAAGAAGCCAAATGTTTGTAAATTGTTGTAATTATCTTCTGACCTCTTTTAGCCATTATGTTGTCCAGGAGTTACAAAAACAGCCAAACTCAAAGAGATTCAAGTTGACGACGAATGTTGTCCTTGCTTCTCGTTTGACCTTTACAGCAGAGGCGGTAATTATTCAGTGTGTAGTGTTGCTTTGTATTACATGGACAAATGTCACCGAGATGTCTCTGTGAGATGAACGCTCCCGCCTTAACCTGCTAAAGAAATCTAATTATCTCCACCGCTACGGTTTCATTGTGTCGAGCTTTTCTTTGTGCAGCATGTTTACCTGTTAATTTATTCCAAAAATACAGCAGAAATGCTCAGTGTGGGGGGATCAGACTATCTGATGAACTGGAGATGAAACCTCTCTGACAAGTTCTAGGTTCTTTGCTGCAAAGCTGAGCTTTGACAGGAAATTGCTTCTTCTCAGTGCAAAACATCTAAAAACAAACATGTCACCTTTGGAGTAGATTTTTTTTCCCAACAAAAACTCTTTCTAGCATTCTTTGTTTGTGTTCGTCTCTCAATTATCCTTTCATTGCACCTAATCTGTTAATCTGTTTTCATGTTTCAATGTGTTTTTTGTTTGTTCCTGGGACTGGAAAGCTATTTGCTAAAATTTATGCCTAAAATATTTGTATATATTTTCTTTTTTGGTTACTTTAGAGGAATTAAAACTTTGATTCAGCAAATTCTGGACAATACTTGACACCAGAAATGTTAAAATGTAGCAAATCTTCTTCCACACAAGAACAATCAGTACTGGCGTCCCCCAGGGCTGTGTTCTCGCCCCACTATTATTTTTTCTCTATGCTGGGTGTATTCTAAGTTGCGCAAACGGTTGAGATTTTACACTCGAGCGAACCAAGTACCTGCATTTTTCATGTCAGATTCCTTCATTTCCCACAATCAAACTAGATGCTAGCAAGTTTTTTGAGCTAGTTGGGCGCCTAGCCTTGTTTCTTCCCCACCAGAGAAGCCACCACTCATCTTTTAATGCTTTTGAACAGCAAAAACAAAAACTCTAATTTGCCTATATTTAATTTTTTAAATGTAGATGAAACCTCTCTGACAAGTTGGGGGTTCTTTTGCTGCAAAGCTGAGCTTTGACTGGAAATTGCTTCTTCTCAGTGCAAAACCTCTAAAAGCAAACATGTCACCTTTGGAGTAGCTTTTTTTCCCAACAAAAACTCTTTCTAACATTCTTTGTTTTTGTTAGAAAGAATGTTAAAAGAGGACCAAAGTCAAATTACTTGTGTTTATCTGGACAAACGGGAAATAAATCTGATTCAGATTCTGTTGTTTTTGTTTAAGCTCAGTAAAAGTAAGAGATTTAAGTATTTTTAGATTCACTTCATGAGGAAATGTTTAAAAAGTGGAGCAATTAGAGGATTTATTAGAAAGAAATAGAAAACGGAGATCATGTCTGCTGCCCTCAGGAGTCAGACACCCAGTGTGGAGAATCATTGCAGGGTTTGTGGAGCTCATGGCTCTTCCCACAGGGTTTTTCTTCCTCCGTTTGGCATCCCCAAGGTGAATATCCAATTAACCCCTCAATGTTTGTGCAGAGACGGATTGGTTCATTTGAGTGCCAATGGACCAGAGGGCTTTTGGAAAGTCACATCAACACATAGCCTGCTTTCTCCCTCTCGCTCTCTCCCCCCTGAATATTCACAGACGCAGACACTGATGGTGGTCTGTCTCCTCTAAACAGCTCTAAAAAGGTTTGGTGTTGACATAAAATGCAGATAATTGACTCTTGTCTTGAATATAAAACGGATCATTCCCAAGGTGAGGAGGCATATGGTGCGGAAATGTGGAAAACTGCCACCTCTCAGCAAGATAGCAAAGGCTTTGATTCTAACCAGTCAGAGGCTTTCAACAATATATTAACATGTATGTTCAATTTGGGTTATTTTTTATTTCAAAACAGACCTTCACTAGAGAGAAGACTTTAAACAGACTGGCTGATGGGAATAGTGGTTCAACTGGTTCTAGATCTGCAACACTAATTGATGCTCTAAACACATTAAACATGTTTTCTCCTTCTGTTTTTGCTTCACTTAAATTTTAAAGGTTATTAAACAAAGATAACCTAAATAAATAAAAACAGCTACTCAAACTAACTTGTCCAATGTGAAATCATTACCAAGAAATCCCTTTTAGAAGGTGTGGTTCGCTTTCACACTGAATTATGTCAAAACAACCAAACCTTTTACAACCTATTCCCCTCCTCACCTGTGGGGGCGCTGCACCAAAAACACAAATCTAAAAACCTCTTTAGACGACACTGAGCTCAACTTCCTTCTTCACAAAATGGAGTGGCATCAGATTTTAAAAAATTTAAGATTTCTCTTTTGTCTTTAGTAAAAAACCTTGAGCCATTTCTCCCACTAGCACTAAGCTAACATATTTGTTTTGGTTGTATTTACCCAGAATCCCTTGCGCTGTAGTCTACTTTGTGCTTCTGGAGCGCTCTCTGGTCCACTTGGCATTCACATTTGCATTCAAACTCTACCATAATTCACTTCAACCGATTGGTTGGTAAATATGGCGTCCACCATATTTCCCATCCTATCCTGGCTGTCAATAACAACTATTGACTGGTGTTTTGGACGCTACATATTCTTGTATGCTATATGTTTTTGTATAATGAATAGTGAAAATCAAAATGTTCCACTTGTCTCATCTTCACCCACGCAGCAGCAACATGTCCGCTAATTTGAACACCAGAATTTAGTCAAATCGTTTCTAGCTATTGTTGTTTACTCTCCTTATCTACTTCATAAAGAGTCTGAATGAGTTCTTTCTTTCTACACAACAAGTTCATTCAAATTGTTTATCCTCTTTTGCAGCCTGGTACACAAGTCCGTAGTATTTTATTCTAAAAAGCTGCGCTGCCAGCTCCACCCGATCCAACGCTGTCATCAAAATGGAAAAACAAGCTCCAGGCATCCTGGGCTCATTGCTGAGGAGATGTCACAGCTTGCACGGCGACATATTGTCGCCGCCGAACAAACACAGTTTGCTAAGGAATCGAAGGGCGAGAGACTAGTAATGAGAGGGGAGCTCCTGGTTTGGTGCCATTTCTTACCTTGGCTGTCTGTCAGGAGCCTCGTTATCTCTGCTTTCTACTGCTGGCCGGCCTTGTTATCCTTAAGTCCTGTCTATTGTCTTATTATCTCAGAGGGGAAAGAACCAGTGTCATTTTTAAAGACTGGACAGTATCTATTCATAGAAGCCAAGACAACATTTCAGAATAGTACCTCGCCTTTGAGCATCGGCTTAAATCAGCTGCTGTATTACAGCAAAGGAACATCAGTGAAGTCCTGATAACGCTGTCAGAGAATAACGGGAAACTTCTAGTCCAGACATCATCAGTCCGGTTTATTAGAGCGAGAATTTTCTAATCTTTCACTGGATTTACTCCACTATAGTTGTCTGTAAAAGTTGGATTATTAAACTCAAAGGTTTAATGTCACTCAGTAGAACGTTTAGGCTTGTCACGACGGCAAAAGTAATTATTGTAATAAACGATTTTATTGTTTTAAGAGAGTTTTCAACTAATATATTGATAACAAATTTTGCTGGTTGATAAATTGTCCCAGAAGTTATTGTGATAAACGATAATATTGTTGTTTTGAAGTGATATAACACCAATGGTATAATTAATTGAATTAACTGAATGAAATAATCTTAGAAAACTTTAGATTAGGAGAGAAAACAATCCAGGAATTGACTGGATGTTATTTCCTACCAGTATAGACATAGACTGTATAATATTTGTCCTCTCTATCTAGCTACTACTTAAGTGTGTAAAACCAAAGCACCTGGTTGTTTTCCAACATTAAAATCTGAGGGGCAAACACACAGCAGTGCAATCTCCTCCATCTTTTGCATGGACTATTTGCTTTATTTCTGGATTCACAAAGCAGAAACACAGCAGATGTTAGCGGCGCCACAATTATCCTCTATGCAGTTACCAACACAGCAGATGCCACCAAGTGATCAGATACTTTAAAAAATATTTGTATTTACTGAAGAACTGACCTTTACACGTTGATTCAGAGATAAAAAACACTAAAATGTGAACTTGTATTAGCTTAAAACATTTTATTTGCGGTTTAGTTTCTGTAACTTTTTTTTCACCAACAGCAATAAGGAAATATTTGCTGTGGATTTTTCTTGTTTTGTTAAATTTTTGCTTTTTGTTTAGTCATTTAGTGGTTCGTGTTTGTTATTCTAATTACTGATTTGTCATTACTTGATTTTCTCTGTCATAATGTTTAGTGTGTATAAAATGAGAAATATGTGTTTTTTTCCAGAAAGTTTCTGAAATTAATCTCAAAATTTGTAATGTTTTATCTAGCTAATTTTACATTTTTGCCACTCTGAAATTTCCATGTTTCTTTATCTCAAAATGTTAGTTTTTATACCAAATGTTTCCAAAATAGATATTTCCATGTTTTTTTCTGAGGTATATCTTAAAATTTCAGATTTTTCTTTCTAGCTAATTTTTCACTTTTCAAAAATTTTGAGAATTTTCTAGCAAATGGTTAGCTTTTTAAACTCTAAAATTTACAATTTTCAGGGAAAAAAATCTTTTGATTAATATAAAAAATTTTCTAGCAAATCTTTTGACTTAAAACTCAAAAATTTCCAGTTTTCTTTTTTTAAGACCCAGAAATGTCCATATTGTGGACATTATTATATATATGTGAAATTTCTGAAGTCAAAATTTCTGAGTATTTTGTTGCACATTTTCAACTTTTAAAGACCAAAAAATTTCAAAGTTTTTTTCTGATATTCCTGATAATTTAACAATTTTAACAGTTTTTTGGAGGAAATTTACTTATTTTCTTCTATACACAATGACCTTAAGATGGCGTCGCACAAAACAGAATCACTGCTTTGGGAGGTATGTTCAATTGATTGGGTACTAGTCACATTGATTAAAGGCGAATGCACTATTTAAGTTTTTCAAATCTCCTCCGCTTTAATTAAACTAAAGTCAAACAGCCAGACTTAAGCCTCTCTATCTCCTCGGAGCTCGCCGTCCTCTTGGGTTATCACAAACAAGCCAGTTGGTGGAGCTCAGCCGACTGCTTTGTTGCTTACAACACATCAGAGAGGCTCAGGTCTGCTTTTGGGAACTTCTGAAAAGCTATTAAGACCCAAACAAATGCTAAATTTCAACCTGTCCTCTAACACAAAGTGTACCGAGGCTTATTGAAGGAAACGCCCAGGAGACGCGCGGGAATCTCTCTATCCGCTCAGGCAGCGACAACTTTGTGTAACCGACTGCTGCTGATCCACAAATAACACAGCAGCTTCCATTTCCATCAGGAAACACATTAATTACTCATCAGCACATCGTTTACCCCATCGCCCTGCTGGTCCATGTCTCACCCAACGTCTTGTCACAAACAATTAAGCCAACAAAGATGGAAGTTAATTAAATTAAATCCAGTGACGTGTCGTTTGGTTGCAAAGTCGTTGCAATTACAAACTCTGGAGGGTGCAGGTTGGCGAATTGTTGAGTGTGGTGAAGAATACGGTATTTATTGGAGAGACGGATTGACGTTAGAGAGTTTATCTCTGGACTTGTTCCGGTCTGAAGCATGCGCTTGCTCTGACCTCTTGCCCTTGTCGTATTTCACACTCTTAAGATTCACCATTGTCAACACTGCAAAAAATCAAAATCTTACCAAGTGTTTTTTGACAAGTTTCTAGTAAAAATATCGAAGAAAACTGGAAATAAGACAAAACTGCCTGACAAATAACTTTTCAGCAAGATACAGGAGGTTGTTCTAAGTTAACATTTACTTAATATTAATTTTAAAAAAGTACTAGTTCCATTGACAGATTATTTCATTTATAATTTGAAATAATAATATTTAAATGCTCAAGGTTTGAACAGTTTAAAAATCACTAAAGAGTAACAGAAGAGTTAAAGTAAAAAAAAGTTTTAAAGGGTGTGGTATATTTATTTTCTGCTCACCTGTATTAGTACACCCGCCGCGCTCTTCACCGCCACCAGGCAGCAAAAGGCTGCTGTACTCCAGGAATTGTGTCTGTCAATTTAAGGATGCTTATTGATCCTTCAAAAAATGACAAAAACCCGGAGATTATGATCAATCAATAAAATCCTCCCAGAACAAACTTAAAAATCAGACGTTATGCTGCTAGCACTTCGCACTCAGCAACAACTCAGAGGCGGAAGTGAGAGCGTTGCGCAACATAATCAATCGCCCAGCCGCAACACGGTGCATCAAAGCTTCGTTAAGTTTGTTTTATGTTTTATTAAGTAATAAATCACTAAAGGGAGATAATTTGACTTGAGGAATTTTAATAATCGAGGAACTCGAAACATTTGAGGAATCGTTGCAAACCCATCTATAATATAACCAAATGTGAAAAAAGTGAAGCGAAAGAAAA
Source organism: Xiphophorus maculatus (assembly GCF_002775205.1). NCBI lineage: Eukaryota > Metazoa > Chordata > Actinopteri > Cyprinodontiformes > Poeciliidae > Xiphophorus > Xiphophorus maculatus. The sequence goes on along the minus strand of NC_036466.1, from coordinate 11,209,888 downwards.
ATCACTTGAAGAAAATTTAAAAATTTGTGAAATTAATTTAAATTGATATTGGGAAAGACAAATTTAGATCCAAAGTGAAATGGAAAAATAACAATATTTAGTCCAGTTTCTTACGGTGTGCAACTCAAAAATTGTTATAATTTTGACGGATTATAATTCGTCCGTTGGTAATTCAACCAACTGACGAATGGTTGGTAAACATTTGAATTACTTACATTACTTAAAAGTGACTCATGCACTTCTTTGAGTTTTTCATTAAATTATCCATTTTACATGTGACACATTCTCATCCATAAATGTCTAAAATAAAACACAAAATTGCATCATTACATATTCCAGTTGCTCACAGTGCAGCTTTGCAATTACCAAGGCCAGGCCATTTTCATAAAATTGGCGATACATGCATATTTAACCCACTTATCAGTCAAATGCACAAATTGTTAATCAGTAGAGAGGGGGATTAATGAATGAATTACATGCTTTAGTGATCCCTGCTGAGAAATGTGGTGTTTTCTGAGCTCATCTCTCTCTGCTGGAAGGTCAGAGCAGAGGGTCAGCTGCAGAAAGAAAAAATTGTTAAAAACGCTCCGGGAGCTAAAAGGGCTTCATTCTGCAGGACAGGTTGGATCCCTGCCAGCATGTCGGCTTCACCCTGGGTTCATCTATAGATGAATGGCCTCGCTAACCTTAAGACGGCCCGAACTTCATCATCTGAACACATCAAGGAGCTGCCTCGAAGGTTTTCACAACAGAAATTAATATAAAGGCAAACGTACAAAATCTTCCCTGCAAATGAAATCCTGCCATTTAAATTTCCAGTAATTTGTTTGGCATGTTTGGATAAATATTCCTTCTAGTTTTCCTCTTTTTAATGAAGTATTCTAATATCCAAACTTTATTTTTCTTTTAAATTACATTTTTAAAACTATTTTTTTTATTTGCTCAATAATGAACTGAAAAATTATAATTTTATTAAGATAAACAAAATAGTCTGACCTTATATTTGAGCTGCAAGATTAAGATAAATGCAAAAACTAAACTAATAAATAGGATTTTTTTTTTGCATTTGAATAAAAATCATATTTGTAAAACAAAAGATGAAAAAGTTTATATCTGCATAAAGATATTAATTATATAATTTCCTCAATCATTAAGATTATAGATTAGCATTTTCCTTAGCATAGTGGCTAACAATATGTGAAGTAATTGATTTATTGGGATTCGTTGTAGTTTTGTATTTCATAGAAATACCAATCCTTAGGTTACAATAAAAAGAAAACTGTTTGTGCTTTTTGCTTCTCAGACAGCTGCAGCCAGGAAGCAACTCCCTCCCAGATGTTGGCGCTGTCCAAAGGTAAACTTGAAAATGCATTTTCTGCTTCTTTACCCCATTCGATCCTAACGGACAACTTAAAAAAGCTTCCTAAAACCTGAGGGTTTTATGGAAATTAACGTAAAAGTAAAACGTTGGAGTTTAGCCTCTGAAGACAATAAAAATAGTGAGAATGGTTAAACAATTTGTTTTTATTGCAGATTGAGCATGGTGTTTGGCTTCAGGGCGAAATGCAAATGCAGCCACAGATCAGAAAGGGAAACACATTTATTAGGTTCAAGGAAACATTATAAGTTGTTTTTATCAGCTTGGATTTTCCTCTGCTGGCTCACTGGCACCTATGACTTTTAGCATAAGAACAGGCATATAATCTTATTTTTAACTTTTCCTTTTCAAATGTGTTCAGGCTTTTAGCTCCTGACAGCAGTTTTAATTTCCTTGTCAGAAGCTGAGAAATACGGCTCAAAAGGTAAAGCGAGGCAGAGATCTGAAATTACGTTTGGAAAAGCCATTCAAGATAAAAGCACTGATAGAATACTTAGATTTAAGTTAATAAAGTGGAGCTTTATATGGTGTTTTATCCAGTAAGAGGGTAAGAAAAGGGAGTAAGACTGCATGAATCATTACTAGTTAATAAAAATGAACAAAAACTGGAATTAAGAAAAGATTTTCATTGACTGAAATGAATGAAAACAGTAATAAATGAGGAAAAACTATAACTAATTGGTATTTAACTAAAACATACTGAAATTTTGTTTTTGTGTTTATGAAATTATTTAATAGTCAGTTGTTAACAATAATATAACCTATATTATTATAAGCTCATCCCTCAGCTGTAGTTTGTTTGATTTTTTTTTTAACTTTTATTGCATTTAGATATAATTTTAGTTTACTTATTAAGCTCCCATACATTTTCTGCAAAGATATTTTCTGTAGTAAGAGTGGTCACTTCATTCTTTTCCTGTCAGCAAAAGAATAAACAAAAGTGTATATTTTATCCACTTTAGTTTCCTTAGATAAAAACAAGCTGTTATCTTTGGACTGAATGTAATAAAACTTGAATAATAATATGCTAATAAAATCCACATTTGAACATATTTCCATGCAAATATGAGTCATCTGTGCTGCTTTGACAGCTATACTTACGTTTGACATTAAGTCAGGGAGGACAGCTGGATAGAACGAGGGAAAGTTTAATACATTTTCTCACCATGCGAGCTTTAAATCCAAGCTTTTTAAAAGAGTTTACATTTAGCTTTGGGTTCAGAAACGGTTGCTAGGCAGCTTCGTGACTGAAAGACACTCCTGTGTCGTCAGAAACTGAAACAAAAGGCAACACTGAAAACAGATCTTGTCCTCTGAGGGGAATATTGCAACAGTTTTCTGGATGTTTGTCCATAAAATCTTTTAGCTTGCAGCAGCAATTCCCTTCCTGATTGAGTGTTTTAACGTTACCATGGGAACGTACGCTCAGTTTCGCAGGAAGAAAGAGCCAGAAAGAGCTCAAACTTTCACAAACTTGCTAAAAACGCAAAAGAAAATAACCAAATAAGCCTCTGTGACATTGATACACAGAATGTAGCTTTTTAAATAATCATTTATTCCCAGATGTGATCAAGTTTAAGGAAAAAATGTGGACGATCTACAATAAATATCAAGCTACTTTATTTGCTTGATTTTATCTTTTGAGGATCTTAATAATTTAAGTTGACCAATCTGTAACAAAAACTTGTGATGCGGTTCACTTTAGGACAAAAAGTTCAGGTGAAATATACAGGACAGCTTTGCAAGTTGCCCTTGACTTTACCTGAAAGTGAAGCCAGCAGCAAAGAGCCGCAAGCTGTTCTGGACTGAAGTGACGTGTGATGCTGTGGGAGAAAGGTTAAGACTCCTAAAGCTGCTGTTTCCCTAAAGATTTGGCGGATATGTTTTGGCTTTATTTGATGTTGACAGGAAATCCCTGTGAGGAAGAAGAGGAAATATAAGGTGCAATAAACGTCCAGAGTTGGACTCGTCCACCTGGACACAGGAGCAGAGATATTGGCTTTTCGTTGAGAGCAAAGCAAACATTCACACACTCTGTCCATCCCTCATAGGGACCCAACATGGCTTCTGTAACTTCATTATAGATACACATGTTTTTGACCCGTTATTAGAACAATAAATTATCTATTATGCTCCCTTGTGGAAGATGCTGCCAACTTTTCTGCAGCTGTTGTTTTGAATAAAATTCTTCCTCCTGTCATTATTTTCCAAACAGCCAAACAAAGCATGGATGCAGGAACTCTTCCAACGCTTTGTGGGGAAAGAAATCGAATTTCCTAACACTCCAAAACACAATAGTGGCTTTTTTTCCCCTCCACATTTTGCAGAAAAAATAAACTCCTAGTCTTTCAGAATCCACCTAACTAATACTGAAACCTACACAAACCTAAAACTAATTAAAAGCTAATCAGAGTTTGCTTTAAATGAATTGTAATTACTTGAGAAACATCTTTTACTGATGTTTTAATAAGCTTCTATAGCGTAAGGGAGACCTTAAGTGAAGAGGTATTCAATTAAAGAATAACTTTTTTAAATTCTGGGAAATGTTTTTGTGTTGCAAAGGAATAAATCTTATGTTCTAATGTGCAAATAGACGATTATTTATCCAATATTCCAAGAACGCTTTGAAATCAGGCTCTAAAGCATCATGTTATTTTGCTTATTTATTCTAATTAAAAGCAGTCAGATTGTATTTTATTACTTCATAAAAGTTGCTAATTCTTTTGACAGCAATTTCTAGAATGCAAGCGACAAACAAACAAAACTAATAAGACTTTAAATTAGAATTTGCTTAAATTATTTGTGTATTTTGTGTTTTAATTGCTCCTGAAAAGAGAAAAGAAACATAATCAACAATAATTTCATATTTTTGAATGTATTAAAAGTTTAAGGAATTTCATTTTGGAGGTAATGTAAAACAATGTGATGTTTTTATAAGTGTTTCTGATATTTTGAAATTTTTTGTTTTTCAAGACATTTTTTTTTTTTTTTTTACAAAATCAAGATTTTCACCAACAGACTGGTTGGTGATGTCAGCGCTCTCCAGGCCGCCATCTTGTTTGACAATCATGATTTACAGATTCTGATTATTTGGATGGTTGAAATAAAAGCCAATTATTGAAAATATTTGTGTAGGCCTGTCACAATAATCAATAAATCAATTAATCGCATGGTAAATTAAAACAAACTCAATAATTTCCATCCAGTTTTTTCAACCAAAACCTTTTTTTTTTTTGCAATTTTGTTTACAATCTTCAGAATTCATTTTATTTGTTGTTCTCTTTACTTATTTAGCATTTTTTAAATATCTTCCAGTTTTAATATTAAATATTTATTACATTTTAAAGTTTATTTATCTTTGGGAATGTTATTATATTACCTGAAAATGCTCTCAAAACAACAACATTATTGTTTATCGCAACAATTTCTCGGATAATTTAACATGTCAGGCCAAGTCGGAAATCTAAATACTGCTTTTATTTCTCTCTCTGTAGTTATTCTGTTCTCCATTTGCATTTCCCAGACTAAATCTATTTAGTTTTGTATGTACACTGTGTTTTCTTTTTTTTCACTTCTCTGCCTGTTGCATGCTAATGTTCCCGAAGCACATAAATAGAAAACCCATTTCCACTGATAACACTCATTAAACTGCCTGTGCTGTAAGCCTTTGTTAGTCTTTAGATACTGTACCACAGCTGTTCTCCTTTTCATCCTTTTTAATGTTATTCCGTCGTTACCTCTCCGTTAATTGGCTCGCATTGTGTCTTTATGCTCAGTCGCATCAAACCGACGCCCCGTGGGATTTCAGCGTCCAGCTTTTTCCACGTGAAAAACACTCAGCGTTGCAATCCCTGCTTGGTGTTCAGGTCTCTTCTGACTGATCAGACAGTAGTTGTATGGTGGAAGTACAGTAAACAACAACTGCCAGCCTGTATCAAACACAGATCCTCGGTTTTAGCTCGTCGTCGTCCCTCTGCAGACGCCATGAGTCGCCATGCATGTAATAAAGACAGTGTCACTCCGCGCCTTGATACGGCTGTCTGAGTCTATCAAGATCCAGGTTCTCTGGGGAAAATGAAAGAGTAGATCTACAGAAGCGGGACAAAATGAGATTGAGAGCTCTCTTCCTTTTTATGTCGAGACATTTTGAACTGAGGTTCCACTTTATTACAGCATAATGACATAAGCGCCGCAAATTCTCAAGCATTTGGAGATAAGTGGAAGGAGTCATTGAGGAGATTTTAGGCTTGATTATAATAAATTAGGATTCTGCAGAAACTCAAGCTTGATCTTCATCCTGAGAACACACCAAGCATCCCTAAGCACACACACTTTTCATGTGTTTGACCTCTTCATCTCGCCACAGGCCCACTAAATCCACTCCAAGACAAAGTTTTTTGGCCTCAGCACCAACCTCAGCCTCAATGAAAGCCCTTGAAGTGCCTTTACTTCCTCTTTCTGCTCGCTTTTTGTTTGCCTCCATCAAGCCGGCATCCACTGAACTTTATCTGCCTTCCCTTCACCTTCTCCAACCACTAAAGACGAGCGCTTAATGTGCTGAGCAGGTGTGGAGGATGGCGCTGAGAACGCTCCATATTCAGCAGAAATATAAAAGCAGCACCGCGGTTCAACTACACTCTCCAGAATTACAAGAAAAGCTGTCAGAGAGGTCCAGACTCTCTTCTCAATGCATGACGGATCGCTGAGATTATGCTGCACTGAGGCAGCACTCCGAAAAGAGCTGGATACATCCAAGATTAATCTGCCACCCTGTGAATATTGGTGCCTCTCCTCTTCTGTTTCAACGACCTGAAGTCAAAGCCTCCTATCTGTACTTCATGACTGAGACGGATGAAGGTTTACTTACTGAAATGGTGACGCTGTCCACATCTAGAGGAGCAGATGATACTGAAAGAGGCAGAGTTAGAAAATCTAGCAAAAAATATCAAAAGATAAGACTGAAGGTGTCCAAACCTTTTGTCAAATTGGGCCAAAATTGGACACTCAAAAGAAAAACAATGTAAAATCAAGCAAATAAAGCATTCTGATATTTACTGTATGGTCAAAACTTTAAAGGGATTTTTACGATGGCGTATTAGGCCATTGTCAATAGAAAATTATTAACTTTCCCCCAAGAAATGTTGTGATCAATCTCAGAAATTTTCTATAAAACCTGAAACTTTCCCCCCAAAATTTGACATTTGAAATGTTGAATATTATTTTGTAAAAAACAAAATTCTGAGATTGATCTAAAAATTTTATTTCTGAATGTACTCTCAGAAATGTACTTTGTGTTTTTACTACAGTGGAAATATTGCGGCTCGGGGGCCAATTGTGGCCCTTAGAGTGATTTTGTGTGGCCATCAGCTGCAATTCAAAAATTATACAAATTTCTCCCTTATATTCAGATGGAGACTTTTAATTTGTAGTCAGGAAAAAAATTCTTACCAACATAATTTTCTTAAAAAGTTTTATAGTAAACGTTTTGAAACAAAGTGACGTAAATCCTGTTCTTGTTACTGTAAATAAATTTATTCAGTTGAAGCCAAAAGAAACAAGATGTCTTTATTTTAATACAGCAAACATGCAAAATCTACAATGATGCATTCGGACCATTTTAGAGGGGAAAAAAAGGAACATTTTGAGAGTAATTTCAGAAATTTTCTAGAAATTTCTTTAGATCTTCATCAGAAATTTTCTACAAAATAACTTGGAAATTACTGGATTTCAAATGGCAAAAAATTTCTTTATTAACTGTCAAGTTTTCTGAAAAAATGTCCAAGTTTTATAGAAAATTTCTTAGATTGAATCCAACATTTCAGAGTTTTTGGTGAAACTTTATTCCTTTCTTTCTACAATCACCCTAATACACGGTCGTAAAAATCCCCCTAATAATCTGGATCTATAATAAATATCAAGCTACTTTATTTGCTTGATTTTAGTTTGGATTTTTTTTTTCTGCGACTTTTTTTGAGGCTACAATTTTGGCCCACAAAACGTTTGGACACTCTTGCTTTAATCTGTCTTTGCAATCACCTTTACTTGTGTTTAAAAACAAGATATAAATCAATAAACAAACAAGGCAGAAAAGCCTGGTGGCCCGCCAGGCTTATAAAACACTGGGGGGAGGAGCTTCGTCTCGAAGGTGGAGCTAAGGCCAGCCAGGCATTTGAATGGTTGCAATGGAGATTAAAGATTAAAAACATAATTTAAATCTAAAAAACAATATTTGGTTTTATACTTTAATCATTAAACAATAAGGAAGAGAGGAAGGGGACCATTTTATATTTAAATGAAACATCTTAGCAGGACAGTAATAGAAAGGACACCTCCAAATGACTCAAAATAAAATATTGCACCCACATTTGATTGTTTGAAAAACAAATTTAAACAATTCTGCAGAAATTTCTTATTATTCTATCAAAATTGAATTTACCTCATGCATTTAAGTGTAAAAACAATGCGTAAGGGGGGGAATATTTTTCCTTTTTCCTTTGATTTAGTGAGAAACCGGACATTCAGTGCAGGATTAGATCTTGTGAAAAAGTTGCGTGACTAATCCAAGCAGTGAGTCACAGATTGACTCGTCTGCACAGCAGCCCATCGGGTCTCTGGAGCGGGATGAGAGACCCGTCTGGCAGCGCCGAGCAGGAAGCAGCTGACAGATGATCACTTAGATCATGTAGATGTAAATACAGAAACAAAACAATACAACATGCTGCCGCCAAAAAAAAAAAAAAAAAACAGAGAGGGAGAGAAGAGAGTCTACTGGGGTTCTGGTTAAAATGTGCTTCACAGCCATTAAGTCATTCACAGATTTATGGAAACAAATATTTTGTCCTAGCTGGGTTTTATTTACTTTTTAAAGCCCGTTTCCAATATCGCTTTTTTAAAAAATGTATTATTAGACAAGGTTTGCTAGTACCTGGATCTGATTTAACATATTGCAAACAAAACAAAAAAAATCTTCTTCCTGTGTATTTATGCCATGTAACTTTAGATAAAACTCCCAGCATGACTGACTTTACAGGCTACATGTACCTGCTCTGCTCATTTTCTTGGGCATTTAAAATCCAAACAAATATTATTTCACTCTGTCGTCGTGTGCAGCTCAAAGCCCCGCTGCTTTACAACAGCAAACAACAATTTAGCACCATCCGCGTTTCTGCGCCGGAAGACAAGCAGCGATCAAATATGAATGGAGCTGCTGTCAGAAGGCATCAGGGCCGCGGCGCGCTGCTGAAAATGAATGTCCTGCCTTCAACTCAACGTATGTCGGTGTTTATACCTTAGATAAGAGGCAGGCAGGGAAATCTGAGAAACTGAAAACCTTGGAGTCACCAAAATTAAACTGTTGTCTCATAAATACAGGCTGCTGTTGTTTGAAAATCAACCTTACTGGTGTAAAACATTTTTTATTTCAATCATTTTGTGTGTAGACAATGAGGAAATGAGCAAAACTACCCAAAAGACAAACATTTTTAAGGATAAAAAAGGTTTAAAATGCAACTTAGGTCAGATATTTTATATGTAAACACTATAAAAGGACAAAGATTTGTTTTTTCTCACTATCTGATTTTAATTAATAGTGGTGGCGTTATTTTCATTTGCTAAAAATCACAGTATAAGTGTTTAATATCAGTAAATATAGATAATTATTCATCTTAAATATTGATAAACCTTTGGTGTGACCTATGTATTAATTTGTTTATTTGGAAAAATTTATTTTTGTCATTTTGTTATTCAGAGAAAGTAAAGAAGTGGGATGCTAGACTCACATTAAAGAAAACTGAAATAGTGCTTCAATAAGTCACTAATTACATTTTCTTATATTTCCTTTTAATCAGATTTGCTAGTTTTTTGGTTGAATTATAAAATAAAAAGTCAGAGAATGTTTAGAAATGGTAAGTATTGAAAATTAGTTATAAAAATACAGATTTGTTACACTAACTGGGTCACTTATAATTTAATTTTGGCTTGTATTTTTCAACATACAAGCCAAAAACAAAACCTTACCAAGTATTTTTGTCTAATTTCTACTATGAATATTTTAATAAGACAAAACAAACTCACAAGTAACTTTTCAGCAAGAAATATCAGCTTATTTTAAGTCAATAATTTCTTAATATTGATTTAAAAAGTGCAAGTTATAAGTGGAACGATACTTTTTTGACTTTTGACTTGTACTTTCTCATCAAACTTAAGGAATTATTGACTTAAACAGCCTCCTATTTCATTCTGAAAGTTATTTTTGCTAGACCAAAAACATTTGGTGAGATTTTGTGTAGAAATGAAACTAAAACTGGTAGACATTACGATTAAGGGTTTAGTCGGCTAAATTGGAGAAAAATAGCAAATCTTCACTCTTTTCATCATCTCCCATTGTGAAGAAGTGACAGCACCCAGAGGACGAGTCTGCAGATTTGGCAGCTTGTATCAATAATTCATGTGTTCATATATTGAACAAATATGGAGTCCTTTTAGTCCGACGTTTAGCCGAGACGGAGAGG